>NC_143040.1:10732500-10772500 GCF_057628025.1 Oncorhynchus mykiss | reverse complement strand
CAGTTAACTACATACGAGAGGCCAGAGCAGACGAGCACCTATTTCACATGATGAGATTGCACATAGCATCCCTGGGGCGCTTCTTTTCCCTCTCGTTTCATTTGGGCTTTGATAGAAAAATGGTGGGCTGGTTTCCCCGGTGAGGAGAGTTAAGTGGTTGATTAGATAGAGGTACTGGGAGGAATAGAGAGGTATTAGAGAGGCACACTATTCCCTATATAATGCACTACTTTTGACCACCGCCCTCATAGAGCCCTGGTCAGAAGTAGTGCACTAAATAGGGAATAGGGTGCCATTTATGACACATCCATTAAGCTCATGGAATAGGGGCCTCTATCTGGAAAATCATGATTCATATACCACTCCTTTGTATGCAGAAGAATCCACTGTGTGTGTGTGTGTGTGTGTGTGTGTGTGTGTGTGTGTGTGTGTGTGTGTGTGTTGTGTGTGTGTGTGTGTGTGTGTCTCTCTCTCTCTCTCTCTCTCTCTCTCTCTCTCTCTCTCTCTCTCTCTCCCTCTCTGTCTCTCTCTCTCTCTCTCTCTCTCCCTCTCTCGCTCTCTCGCTCTCTCTCCCACTTCCTCTCTCAACATTTGTCTACCTATTTGTTTATATGAAACACACTAAGCACCCAACAATGCAATTTAAATTCCATATCAAATCACATTCCATACAGAGCTTTGTATTCATTCCTGCTGAATATTATATTCTACTCCAAAACAGGCTTCTCTCTCCCTCTCCCTCTCCCTCTCTCTCTCTCTCTCTCTCTCTCTCTCCCTCTCCCTCTCCCTCTCCCTCTCCCTCTCCCTCTCCCTCTCCCTCCCCCTCTCTCTCTGTGGTCTAAGAACAGATTAGAGAGAGAGAGAGAGAGATAGAGAGAGAGAGAGAGCAAGAGAGAGATAGAGAGAGTTCACAAAATGGGAAAAACACCAAATTGAGACTGTATAAAGAATTCTGCAAACATATCCTCCATGTACAACGTAGAACACCAAATAATGCATGCAGAGCAGAATTAGGCCGATATCCACTAATTATCAAAATCCAGAAAAGAGCTGTTAAATTCTAAAAGAAAGTGATTCCCAAACCTTCCATAACAAAGCCATCACCTACAGAGAGATGAACCTGGAGAAGAATCCCCTAAGCAAGCTGGTCCTGCGGCTCTGTTCACAAACACAACCCTCAGAGCCCCAGGACAGCAACACAATTAGACCCAACCAAATCATGAGAGAACAAAAAGAGTATTACTTGACACATTGGTTTACCAAAAACCATGTAAACTAGAAAGCTATTTGGCCCTAAACAGAGAGTACACAGTGGCAGAATACCTGACCACTGTGACTGACCTAAACTTAAGGAAAGCTTTGACTATGTACAGACTCAGTGAGCATAGCCTTGCTATTGAGAAAGGCCGCCGAATGCAGACATGGCTCTCAAGAGAAGACAGGCTATGTGTTCACTGCCCACAAAATGAGGTGGAAACTGAGCTGCACTTCCTAACCTCCTGCCCAATATATGACCATATTAGAGAGACATATTTCCCTGAGATTACACAGATCCACAAAGAATTCGAAAACAAATCCAATTTTGAAAAACTCCCATATCTACTGGGTGAAATTCCACAGTGTGCCATCACAGCAGCAAGATTTGTGACCTGTTGCCATGAGAAAAGGGCAACCATTGAAGAACAAACACCATTGTAAATACAACCCATATTTATGCTTATTTATTTTATCGTGTGTCCTTTAACCATTTGTACATTGTTAAAACACTGTATATATATATATATAATATGACATTTGTAATGTCTTTACTGTTTTGAAACCTCTGTATGTGTAATGTTTACTGTTAATTTTTGTTGTTTTTCACTTTATATATTCACTTTGTATGTTGTCTACCTCACTTGCTTTGGCAATGTTAACACATGTTTCCCATGCCAATAAAGCCCTTGAATTGAATTGAATTGAGAGAGAGAAAGAGAGAGAGAGGGGTTGGGGTCAGATAGAGGGAGAGAGAGAGAGAGAGGGAGAGAGAGAGAGAGAGAGGGAGAGCGAGGGAGAGAGAGAGAGAGAAAGAGAGAGAGGGGGGGTCAGAGAGAGAGAGAGATAGGGGGTCAGAGAAAGAGAGGGAGAGAGAGAGAAAGAAAGAAAGAGAGAGAAAGAGAGAGAGAGAGTGAGGGTTAGAGAGAGAGAGAGAAAGAGAGAGTGAGAAGGAGAGAGAGGGGGAGGGGGGTCAGAGAGAGAGAGAGAGGGGGTCAGAGAGAGAGAGAGAGGGGGTCAGAGAGAGAGAGAGAGAGAGAGAGAGAGAGAGAGAGAGTGAGAAGGAGAGAGAGGGGGAAGGGGGTCAGAGAGAGAGAGACACCTAATAAAATTAAATAAAGTGAGGTAAGAGAAATGATCTTTAACGTCTAATGATGCTGAACTCTGATGGTTACATTGGCCATGTTGCATCTCTCTCTCTCCCTCTCTCTCTCACACACACACACACACACACACACACACACACACACACACACACACACACACACACACACACACACACACACACACACACACACACACACACACACACACGCACATAAACACTCACACACACACACACCTACACACGTTCAGCTACTCTAGCTCAGTGGTACAAAGGCAGATTGACACACAATGCACACACACAATGCACACACACGCACACACATACACACACACACACAAACACACACAAACAGATCAGTGGTACAAAGGTAGATTGACACACACAAGGGGATAAATTAAACCAGGAGATAGACAACAGGGGCTTTTCCCCTTCTCTTCTCCCGCCTTCTTAAATCCAAGGGGAGGATATTAAAATCTCTCTCCCTCCTCTTCCTCCATTGTCAATTAAGAGCTGCAACAAAGGATGGAGTTAAAATCTTAGGAACCCTAACCTTAACCTTAACAAGGGTGTACTGACATATCTCTCTAACTCTAACCTCTGCTGCTGACTCTAACCCTAACCTCTGCTGCTGACCCTATCCCTAACCTTAATCTCTGCTGCTGACCCTAACCCTAACCTCTGCTGCTGACCCTAACCCTAACATCTGCTGCTGACCCTAACCCTAACATCTGCTGCTGACCCTAACCCTAATCTCTGCTGCTGACCCTAACCCCAACCATAACCTCTGCTGCTGACCCTAACCCTAACCTCTGCTGCTGACCCTAACTCTAACCTCTGCTGCTGACCCTAACCCTAACCTCTGCTGCTGACCCTAACCCCAACCATAACCTCTGCTGCTGACCCTAACCCTAACACTAACCTCTGCTGCTGACCCTAACTCTAACCTCTGCTGCTGACCCTAACCTTAATCTCTGCTGCTGACCCTAACTCTAACCTCTGCTGCTGACCCTAACCATAACATCTGCTGCTGACCCTAACCCTAATCTCTGCTGATGACCCTAACCCCAACCCTAACCTCTGCTGCTAACCCTAACCATAACATCTGCTGCTGACCCTAACTCTAACCTCTGCTGCTGACCCTAACCCTAACATCTGCCGCTGACCCTAACCCTAACATCTGCTGCTGACCCTAACCCTAATCTCTGCTGCTGACCCTAACCCCAACCATAACCTCTGCTGCTGACCCTAACTCTAACCTCTGCTGCTGACCCTAACCATAACATCTGCTGCTGACCCTAACTCTAACCTCTGCTGCTGACCCTAACCCTAACCTCTGCTGCTGACCCTAACCTTAATCTCTGCTGCTGACCCTAACTCTAACCTCTGCTGCTGACCCTAACCCTAACATCTGCTGCTGACCCTAACTCTAACCCTAACCTCTGCTGTTGGCCCTAACTCTAACCCTAACCTCTGCTGCTGACCCTAACTCTAACCCTAACCTCTGCTGCTGACCGTAACCCTAACCTCTGCTGCTGACCCTAACCCTAATCTCTGCTGCTGACCCAACCCCAACCCTAACCTCTGCTGCTAACCCTAACCATAACATCTGCTGCTGACCCTAACTCTAACCTCTGCTGCTGACCCTAACCCTAATCTCTGCTGCTGACCCTAACCCTAACCTCTGCAGCTGACCCTAACCCTAACATCTGCTGCTGACCCTAACCCTAATCTCTGCTGCTGACCCTAACCCTAACCTCTGCTGCTGACCCTAACCCTAACCTCTGCTGCTGACCCTAACCCTAACATCTGCTGCTGACCCTAACCCTAACCTCTGCTGCTGACCCTAACCCTAACCCTAACCTCTGCTGCTGTCCCTAACCCTAACATCTGCTGCTGACCCTAACCCTAACATCTGCTGTTGGCCCTAACCCTAACCCTAACCTCTGCTGCTGACCCTAACCCTAACCCTAACCTCTGCTGCTGACCCTAACCCTAACATCTGCTGCTGACCCTAACCCTAACATCTGCTGTTGACCCTAACCCCAACCCTAACCTCTGCTGCTAACCCTAATCATAACATCTGCTGCTGACCCTAACCCTAATCTCTGCTGCTGACCCTAACCCCAACCCTAACCTCTGCTGCTGACCCTAACCCTAACATCTGCTGCTGACCCTAACCCTAACCTCTGCTGCTGACCCTAACCCCAACCCTAACCTCTGCTGCTAACCCTAACCATAACATCTGCTGCTGACCATAACTCTAACCTCTGCTGCTGACCCTAACCCTAACATCTGCTGCTGACCCTAACCCTAATTTCTGCTGCTGACCCTAACCCTAACATCTGCTGCTGACCCTAACCCTAACCCTAACCTCTGCTGCTAACCCTAACCATAACATCTGCTGATGACCCTAACTCTAACCTCTGCTGCTGACCCTAACCCTAATATCTGCTGCTGACCCTAACCCTAACCCTAACCTCTGCTGCTGACCCTAACCCTAACCTCTGCTGCTGACCCTAACCCTAATCTCTGCTGCTGACCCTAACCCTAATATCTGCTGCTGACCCTAACCCTAATCTCTGCTGCTAACCCTAACCCTAATCTCTGCTGCTAACCCTAACCATAACATCTGCTGCTGACCCTAACCATAACCTCTGCTGCTGACCCTAACCCTAACACTAACCTCTGCTGCTGACCCTAACCCTAACCCTAACCTCTGCTGCTCACCCTAACTCTAACCTCTGCTGCTGACCCTAACCCTAATCTCTGCTGCTGACCCTAACCCCAACCCTAACCTCTGCTGCTGACCCTAACCCTAACCTTAATCTCTGCTGCTATCCTAACCCTAACATCTGCTGCTGACCCTAACCCTAATCTCTGCTGCTGACCCTAACCCCAACCCTAACCTCTGCTGCTAACCCTAACCATAACATCTGCTGCTGACCCTAACTCTAACCTCTGCTGCTGACCCTAACCCTAACATCTGCTGCTGACCCTAACCCTAATCTCTGCTGCTGACCCTAACCCCAACCCTAACCTCTGCTGCTAACCCTAACCATAACATCTGCTGCTGACCCTAACTCTAACCTCTGCTGCTGACCCTAACCATAACCTCTGCTGCTGACCCTAACCCTAACCTCTGCTGCTGACCCTAACCATAACCTCTGCTGCTGACCCTAACTCTAACCCCAACCTCTGCTGCTGACCCTAACTCTAACCCCAACCTCTGCTGCTGACCCTAACTCTAACCCCAACCTCTGCTGCTGACCCTAACCCCAACCACTGCTGCTGACCCTAACTCTAACCCTAACCTCTGCTGCTGACCCTAACCCTAACCCTAACCCTAACCTCTGCTGCTGACCCTAACCCTAACCCCAACCTCTGCAGATGACCCTAACCCCAACCTCTGCTGCTGACCCTAACTCTAACCCTAACCTCTGCTGCTGACCCTAACCCTAACCTCTGCTGCTGACCCTAACCCTAACCTCTGCTGCTGACCCTAACCCCAACCTCTGCTGCTGACCCTAACTCTAACCCTAACCTCTGCTGCTAACTCTAACCCTAACCTCTGCTGCTGACCCTAACCCTAACCTCTGCTGCTAACCCTAACCCTAACCCTAACCTCTGCTGCTGACCCTAACTCTAACCCTAACCTCTGCTGCTGGCCCTAACTCTAACCCTAACCTCTGCTGCTGACCCTAACTCTAACATTAACCTCTGCTACTAACCCTAACCTCTGCTGCTAACCCTAACTCTAACCTTAACCTCTGCTGCTGACCCTAACCTCTGCTGCTGACCCTAACCTTAACCCTAACCTCTGCTGCTGACCCTAACTCTAAACCTAACCTCTGCTGCTGACCCTAACTCTAACCCTAACCTCTGCTGCTGACCCTAACTCTAAACCTAACCTCTGCTGCTGACCCTAACTCTAAACCTAACCTCTGCGCTGACCCTAACTCTAAACCTAACCTCTGCTGCTGACCCTAACTCTAAACCTAACCTCTGCTGCTGACTCTAACTCTAACCCTAACCTCTGCTGCTGACCCTAACTCTAAACCTAACCTCTGCTGCTGACCCTAACTCTAACCCTAACCTCTGCTGCTGACCCTAACTCTAACCTTAACCTCTGCAGCTGACTCTAACTCTGACCCTAACCTCTGCTGCTGACCCTAACCTTAACCCTAACCTCTGCTGCTGACCCTAACTCTAACCCTAACCTCTGCTGCTGACCCTAACTCTAACCCTAACCTCTGCTGCTGACCCTAACTCTAACCCTAACCTCTGCTGCTAACCCTAACTCTAACCCTAACCTGTGCTACTAACCCTAACTCTAACCCTAACCTCTGCTGCTGACCCTAACCTCTGCTGCTGACCCTAACCTTAACCCTAACCTCTGCTGCTGACCCTAACTCTAAACCTAACCTCTGCTGCTGACCCTAACTCTAACCCTAACCTCTGCTGCTGACCCTAACTCTAAACCTAACCTCTGCTGCTGACCCTAACTCTAAACCTAACCTCTGCGCTGACCCTAACTCTAAACCTAACCTCTGCTGCTGACCCTAACTCTAAACCTAACCTCTGCTGCTGACTCTAACTCTAACCCTAACCTCTGCTGCTGACCCTAACTCTAAACCTAACCTCTGCTGCTGACCCTAACTCTAACCCTAACCTCTGCTGCTGACCCTAACTCTAACCTTAACCTCTGCAGCTGACTCTAACTCTGACCCTAACCTCTGCTGCTGACCCTAACCTTAACCCTAACCTCTGCTGCTGACCCTAACTCTAACCCTAACCTCTGCTGCTGACCCTAACTCTAACCCTAACCTCTGCTGCTGACCCTAACTCTAACCCTAACCTCTGCTGCTAACCCTAACTCTAACCCTAACCTGTGCTACTAACCCTAACTCTAACCCTAACCTCTGCTACTAACCCTAACTCTAACCCTAACCTCTGCTACTAACCCTAACCTCTGCTGCTGACCCTAACTCTAACTCTACCCCTAACCTCTGCTACTAACCCTAACTCTAACCCTAACCTCTGCTACTAACCCTAACTCTAACCCTAACCTCTGCTACTAACCCTAACCTATGCTACTAACCCTAACTCTAACTCTAACCTCTGCTACTAACCCTAACCTCTGCTACTAACCCTAACCTCTTCTGCTGACTCTAACCTTAACGAGGGTGTAGGGACATAGCTCTTTCTTCGGTCAGAGAGAGAGGGAACTTAATAGCCATGGAATTTCAACTGAAGCTATGAACTTAGTTCCTTATCTCCTTCTCTCATTCCCTTCTTCCCACTCTCCCCCTATATCTCTCCTCTCCCTCTCTCCGACTCACTTCCTGCTGTCCCCATCTCTCTGTCCCTCCCTCCATCCCTCCCTCTCTCAGTATCAGGAAACACACTCCTCTCCAGTGCTCAGAGCTGAATCCTCCGAGGATCATGTAAATTATAGTGCGGGTCGATGTCACCAATGGCCTGTTTGCATGTGATTTATACCACTGCTGGGTTTAATTATAGAAGTCTTTTATTTCCTCTGTAAAGCACTGACCACAAACCTGTTAGAGAGCCTGATACTACTGGGATAAATCTCACATGAATGGATTGCAGCAGCAGACATAATGACTTCTCTCTGTTCTCTCGCTGTTTTTCTCCCTCTCATTTCTCTGTTTCTGTTTGTCTTTCATATCCTTCTAATTCAAGAACTCTCCTCTTTTTCTCTCCATTTCTTCAATTTCCTTCTACCTCTCTGCCTTCCTCCGTTCTCCCTCCGTTCCTAATGTTCTGACTGACTGAGTCCTTAGTCCTTGTGTAGAGAGCAACACACCATATATTACAGGGGATTGGACATTTAAATTAAAGCTACAATCTGGGAACGTCAGTCACCCTCCCCTCCCCTCCACTTAGCCTGAGTCCTTGTCTAAAGATCACCTCTGCAGACATCATAGGGAATTGGACCTATATTAAAGCTACAATCTGTGATCTGGGTTCAATTCAATGGTCATTCCAGTTCTTGATGTATACTTCCCTGATTTGAATCCCAGTCTGGCCCTTTCAGGTTGTCTACTTATCGGATGGTCGTGACATCATTACATCAAGGCAGTTAAAGTAACGCTAGTGGTTCTTAATTAGCCTTTATGACATCATAAATGTCTCTGAGGTTCCGGGAGAGAAGGGGAGAAGAAGGGAGAAAGGGGAGAAGGGAGAGAAGGGGAGAAGGGGAGAGAAGGGGAGAAGGGGGAGAAGGGAGAGAAGAGAGAGAAGGGGTGAAGGGAGAGAAGGGAGAGAAGGGGAGAAGGAGAGAAGGGGAGAAGGGAGAGAAGGGGAGAAGAGAGAGAAGGGAGAGAAGGGGAGAAGGGAGAAAAGGGAGAGAAGGGAGAGAAGGGAGAGAAGGGGAGAAGGGAGAGAAGGGGAGAAGAGAGAGAAGGGAGAGAAGGGGAGAAGGGAGAGAAGGGGGAGAAGGGAGAGAAGGGGAGAAGGGAGAGAAGGGGAGAGGAGGGGAGAAGGGAGAGAAGGGGAGAAGGGAGAGGGGAGAAGGGAGAGAAGGGGAGAAGGGGAGAGAAGGGGAGAAGGAGAGAAGGGGAGAAGGGAGAGAAGGGGAGAAGGGGAGAAGGAGAGAAAGGGAGAGAAGGGGAGAAGGGGAGAGAAGGGAGAAGGGAGAGAAGGGGAGAAGGGGGAGAAGGGAGAGAAGGGGAGAAGGGAGAGAAGGGGAGAAGGGAGAGAAGGGGAGAGGGAGAGAAGGGGAGAAGGGAGAGAAGGGGAGAAGGGGAGAATGGAGAGAAGGGGAGAAGGGAGAGAAGGGGAGAGGAGGGGAGAAGGGAGAGGAGGGGAGAAGGGAGAGAAGGGGAGAGAAGGGGAGAAGGAGAGAAGGGGAGAAGGGAGAGAAGGGGAGAAGGGGAGAAGGAGAGAAAGGGAGAGAAGGGGAGAAGGGGAGAGAAGGGAGAAGGGAGAGAAGGGAGAGAAGGGGAGAGAAGGGGAGAAGGGGAGAATGGAGAGAAGGGGAGAAGGGGGAGAAGGGAGAGAAGGGGAGAAGGGAGAGAAGGGGAGAAGGGAGAGAAGGGGAGAGGAGGGGAGAAGGAGAGAAGGGGAGAAGGGAGAGAAGGGGAGAAGGGAGAGAAGGGGAGAGGAGGGGAGAAGGGAGAGAAGGGGAGAAGGGAGAGAAGGGGAGAAGGGAGAGAAGGGAGAGAAGGGGAGAGAAGGGGAGAAGGGAGAGAAGGGGAGAAGGGGAGAAGGGAGAGAAGGGGAGAAGGGAGAGAAGGGGAGAGGAGGGGAGAAGGGAGAGAAGGGGAGAGAAGGGGAGAAGGAGAGAAGGGGAGAAGGAGAGAAAGGGAGAGAAGGGGAGAAGGGGAGAGAAGGGAGAAGGGAGAGAAGGGAGAGAAGGGGAGAGAAGGGGAGAAGGGGAGAATGGAGAGAAGGGGAGAAGGGGGAGAAGGGAGAGAAGGGGAGAAGGGAGAGAAGGGGAGAAGGGAGAGAAGGGGAGAGGAGGGGAGAAGGAGAGAAGGGGAGAAGGGAGAGAAGGGGAGAAGGGAGAGAAGGGGAGAGGAGGGGAGAAGGGAGAGAAGGGGAGAAGGGAGAGAAGGGGAGAAGGGAGAGAAGGGAGAGAAGGGGAGAAGGGAGAGAAGGGGAGAGAAGGGGAGAAGGGAGAGAAGGGGAGAAGGGGAGAAGGGAGAGAAGGGGAGAAGGGAGAGAAGGGGAGAGGAGGGGAGAAGGGAGAGAAGGGGAGAAGGGAGAGAAGAGGAGAAGGGAGAGAAGGGAGAGAAGGGGAGAAGGGAGAGAAGGGAGAGAAGGGGAGAAGGGAGAGAAGGGGAGAAGGGAGAGAAGGGGAGAAGGGAGAGAAGGGAGAGAAGGGAGAGAAGGGAGAGAAGGGGAGACGGGAGAGAAGGGGAGAGAAGTGGAGAAGGGAGAGAAGGGGAGAAGGGAGAGAAGGGGAGAAGGGGAGAAGGAGAGAAAGGGAGAGAAGGGGAGAAGGGAGAGAAGGGGAGAAGGGGAGAAGGAGAGAAAGGGAGAGAAGGGGAGAAGGGGAGAGAAGGGAGAAGGGAGAGAAGGGAGAGAAGGGGAGAAGGGAGAGAAGGGAGAGAAGAGAGAGAAGGGGAGAAGGGGAGAGAAGGGAGAAGGGAGAAAAGAGAGAAGTGGAGAAGGGAGACCAGGGCAAAGTCAAAGCACTTGTCCTACTCCATGAGTGAAATGTCAAGCTAAGTTTGTACAGGATTGATGAGATGAGGTGGGAAGGATAACGTGGAGTAACTAAGCAGACCAACAAGTCAGTGGCAAACTAAAATGTGTCCACATGTGTCAACATAATATCAACCACAAATATACAGAACAATCGAACTGAAGCTTTACACAGACTTCATACTATATTACTTCAGACCAGTGTCAAACAACGAGTGTAAACAACACACACTAGACAAGACAGGCGACCAAACAACAGATAACTTGTCTTTTCTAATGGGTGGTGTTCACCTGGGTCAAGATGCACTACTGTGAAGAGGGTTGTCTCTTCATTATTTTATACTTCTAACGTCTGTTGTTGGGAGAAGGAGAAGACCAAGGTGCAGCGTGGTAAGTATTCATAATACCTTTTAATCAATACGAATACCTGAACAAACAAAACAACAAACAGACAAACGAAAAGTTCTGCAAGGTGCAATACACAAAACAGAAAATAACTACCCACAACCCATAGTGGGACAACTGGCTGCCTCAGTATGGTTCCCAATCAGAGACAACGATTGACAGCTGCCTCTGATTGGGAACCAGACCAGGCCAAACACCTAGAAATATAACACACAGAACAAAACATAGAATGCCCACCCCAACTCACACCCTGACCAAACTAAAATAGACACATAAAAAAGGAACTAAGGTCAGGACGTGACAATACTTCAGACTAGTTAATGTTGAGGAGCTGGTATTACCAGACTAGTTAATGTTGAGGAGCTGGTATTACCAGACTAGTTAATGTTGAGGAGCTGGTATTACCAGACTAGTTAATGTTGAGGAGCTGGTATTACCAGACTAGTTAATGTTGAGGAGCTGGTATTACCAGACTAGTTAATGTTGAGGAGCTGGTATTACCAGACTAGTTAATGTTGAGGAGCTGGTATTACCAGACTAGTTAATGTTGAGGAGCTGGTATTACCAGACTAGTTAACGTTGAGGAGCTGGTATTACCAGACTAGTTAATGTTGAGGAGCTGGTATTACCAGACTAGTTAATGTTGAGGAGCTGGTATTACCAGACTAGTTAATGTTGAGGAGCTGGTATTACCAGACTAGTTAATGTTGAGGAGCTGGTATTACCAGACTAGTTAATGTTGAGGAGCTGGTATTACCAGACTAGTTAATGTTGAGGAGCTGGTATTACCAGACTAGTTAATGTTGAGGAGCTGGTATTACCAGACTAGTTAATGTTGAGGAGCTGGTATTACCAGACTAGTTAACGTTGAGGAGCTGGTATTACCAGACTAGTTAATGTTGAGGAGCTGGTATTACCAGACTAGTTAATGTTGAGGAGCTGGTATTACCAGACTAGTTAATGTTGAGGAGCTGGTATTACCAGACTAGTTAACGTTGAGGAGCTGGTATTACCAGACTAGTTAATGTTGAGGAGCTGGTATTACCAGACTAGTTAACGTTGAGGAGCTGGTATTACCAGACTAGTTAATGTTGAGGAGCTGGTATTACCAGACTAGTTAATGTTGAGGAGCTGGTATTACCAGACTAGTTAATATTGAGGAGCTGGTATTACCAGACTAGTTAATGTTGAGGAGCTGGTATTACCAGACTAGTTAATGTTGAGGAGCTGGTATTACCAGACTAGTTAACGTTGAGGAGCTGGTATTACCAGACTAGTTAATGTTGAGGAGCTGGTATTACCAGACTAGTTAATATTGAGGAGCTGGTAATACCAGACTAGTTAATGTTGAGGAGCTGGTATTACCAGACTAGTTAATGTTGAGGAGCTGGTATTACCAGACTAGTTAATGTTGAGGAGCTGGTATTACCAGACTAGTTAATGTTGAGGAGCTGGTATTACCAGACTAGTTAATGTTGAGGAGCTGGTATTACCAGACTAGTTAATGTTGAGGAGCTGGTATTACCAGACTAGTTAATGTTGAGGAGCTGGTATTACCAGACTAGTTAATGTTGAGGAGCTGGTATTACCAGACTAGTTAATGTTGAGGAGCTGGTATTACCAGACTAGTTAATGTTAAGGAGCTGGTATTACCAGACTAGTTAATGTTGAGGAGCTGGTATTACCAGACTAGTTAATGTTGAGGAGCTGGTATTACCAGACTAGTTAATGTTGAGGAGCTGGTATTACCAGACTAGTTAATGTTGAGGAGCTGGTATTACCAGACTAGTTAATGTTGAGGAGCTGGTATTACCAGACTAGTTAATGTTGAGGAGCTGGTATTACCAGACTAGTTAATGTTGAGGAGCTGGTATTACCAGACTAGTTAATGTTGAGGAGCTGGTATTACCAGACTAGTTAATGTTGAGGAGCTGGTATTACCAGACTAGTTAATATTGAGGAGCTGGTATTACCAGACTAGTTAATGTTGAGGAGCTGGTATTACCAGACTAGTTAACGTTGAGGAGCTGGTATTATCAGACTAGTTAATGTTGAGGAGCTGGTATTACCAGACTAGTTAATGTTGAGGAGCTGGTATTACCAGACTAGTTAATGTTGAGGAGCTGGTATTACCAGACTAGTTAATGTTGAGGAGCTGGTATTACCAGACTAGTTAATGTTGAGGAGCTGGTATTACCAGACTAGTTAATGTTGAGGAGCTGGTATTACCATACTAGTTAATGTTGAGGAGCTGGTATTACCAGACTAGTTAATGTTGAGGAGCTGGTATTACCAGACTAGTTAATGTTGAGGAGCTGGTATTACCAGACTAGTTAATGTTGAGGAGCTGGTATTACCAGACTAGTTAATGTTGAGGAGCTGGTATTACCAGACTAGTTAATGTGGAGGAGCTGGTATTACCAGACTAGTTAATGTTGAGGAGCTGGTATTACCAGACTAGTTAATGTTGAGGAGCTGGTATTACCAGACTAGTTAATGTTGAGGAGCTGGTATTACCAGACTAGTTAATGTTGAGGAGCTGGTATTACCAGACTAGTTAATGTGGAGGAGCTGGTATTACCAGACTAGTTAACGTTGAGGAGCTGGTATTACCAGACTAGTTAATGTTGAGGAGCTGGTATTACCAGACTAGTTAATGTTGAGGAGCTGGTATTACCAGACTAGTTAATGTTGAGGAGCTGGTATTACCAGACTAGTTAACGTTGAGGAGCTGGTATTACCAGACTAGTTAATGTTGAGGAGCTGGTATTACCAGACTAGTTAATGTTGAGGAGCTGGTATTACCAGACTAGTTAATGTTGAGGAGCTGGTATTACCAGACTAGTTAATGTTGAGGAGCTGGTATTACCAGACTAGTTAACGTTGAGGAGCTGGTATTACCAGACTAGTTAATGTTGAGGAGCTGGTATTACCAGACTAGTTAATGTTGAGGAGCTGGTATTACCAGACTAGTTAATGTTGAGGAGCTGGTATTACCAGACTAGTTAACGTTGAGGAGCTGGTATTACCAGACTAGTTAATGTTGAGGAGCTGGTATTACCAGACTAGTTAATGTTGAGGAGCTGGTAATACCAGACTAGTTAACGTTGAGGAGCTGGTATTACCAGACTAGTTAATGTTGAGGAGCTGGTATTACCAGACTAGTTAATGTTGAGGAGCTGGTATTACCAGACTAGTTAATGTTGAGGAGCTGGTATTACCAGACTAGTTAATGTTGAGGAGCTGGTATTACCAGACTAGTTAACGTTGAGGAGCTGGTATTACCAGACTAGTTAATGTTGAGGAGCTGGTATTACCAGACTAGTTAATGTTGAGGAGCTGGTATTACCAGACTAGTTAATGTGGAGGAGCTGATATTACCAGACTAGTTAATGTTGAGGAGCTGGTATTACCAGACTAGTTAATGTGGATGAGCTGGTATTACCAGACTAGTTAATGTTGAGGAGCTGGTATTACCAGACTAGTTAATGTCGAGGAGCTGGTATTACCAGACTAGTTAATGTTGAGGAGCTGGTATTACCAGACTAGTTAATGTTGAGGAGCTGGTATTACCAGACTAGTTAATGTTGAGGAGCTGGTATTACCAGACTAGTTAATGTTGAGGAGCTGGTATTACCAGACTAGTTAATGTTGAGGAGCTGGTATTACCAGACTAGTTAATGTTGAGGAGCTGGTATTACCAGACTAGTTAATGTTGAGGAGCTGGTATTACCAGACTAGTTAATGTTGAGGAGCTGGTATTACCAGACTAGTTAATGTTGAGGAGCTGGTATTACCAGACTAGTTAATGTTGAGGAGCTGGTATTACCAGACTAGTTAACGTTGAGGAGCTGGTATTACCAGACTAGTTAACGTTGAGGAGCTGGTATTACCAGACTAGTTAATGTTGAGGAGCTGGTATTACCAGACTAGTTAATGTTGAGGAGCTGGTATTACCAGACTAGTTAATGTTGAGGAGCTGGTATTACCAGACTAGTTAATGTTGAGGAGCTGGTATTACCAGACTAGTTAATGTTGAGGAGCTGGTATTACCAGACTAGTTAATGTTGAGGAGCTGGTATTACCAGACTAGTTAATGTGGAGGAGCTGATATTACCAGACTAGTTAATGTTGAGGAGCTGGTATTACCAGACTAGTTAACGTTGAGGAGCTGGTATTACCAGACTAGTTAATGTTGAGGAGCTGGTATTACCAGACTAGTTAATGTTGAGGAGCTGGTATTACCAGACTAGTTAATGTTGAGGAGCTGGTATTACCAGACTAGTTAACGTTGAGGAGCTGGTATTACCAGACTAGTTAATGTTGAGGAGCTGGTATTACCAGACTAGTTAATGTTGAGGAGCTGGTATTACCAGACTAGTTAACGTTGAGGAGCTGGTATTACCAGACTAGTTAATGTTGAGGAGCTGGTATTACCAGACTAGTTAATGTTGAGGAGCTGGTATTACCAGACTAGTTAATGTTGAGGAGCTGGTATTACCAGACTAGTTAATGTTGAGGAGCTGGTATTACCAGACTAGTTAACGTTGAGGAGCTGGTATTACCAGACTAGTTAATGTTGAGGAGCTGGTATTACCAGACTAGTTAATGTTGAGGAGCTGGTATTACCAGACTAGTTAATGTTGAGGAGCTGGTATTACCAGACTAGTTAATGTTGAGGAGCTGGTATTACCAGACTAGTTAATGTTGAGGAGCTGGTATTACCAGACTAGTTAATGTTGAGGAGCTGGTATTACCAGACTAGTTAATGTGGAGGAGCTGATATTACCAGACTAGTTAATGTTGAGGAGCTGGTATTACCAGACTAGTTAACGTTGAGGAGCTGGTATTACCAGACTAGTTAATGTTGAGGAGCTGGTATTACCAGACTAGTTAATGTTGAGGAGCTGGTATTACCAGACTAGTTAATGTTGAGGAGCTGGTATTACCAGACTAGTTAACGTTGAGGAGCTGGTATTACCAGACTAGTTAATGTTGAGGAGCTGGTATTACCAGACTAGTTAATGTTGAGGAGCTGGTATTACCAGACTAGTTAACGTTGAGGAGCTGGTATTACCAGACTAGTTAATGTTGAGGAGCTGGTATTACCAGACTAGTTAATGTTGAGGAGCTGGTATTACCAGACTAGTTAATGTTGAGGAGCTGGTATTACCAGACTAGTTAATGTTGAGGAGCTGGTATTACCAGACTAGTTAACGTTGAGGAGCTGGTATTACCAGACTAGTTAATGTTGAGGAGCTGGTATTACCAGACTAGTTAATGTTGAGGAGCTGGTATTACCAGACTAGTTAATGTTGAGGAGCTGGTATTACCAGACTAGTTAATGTTGAGGAGCTGGTATTACCAGACTAGTTAATGTTGAGGAGCTGGTATTACCAGACTAGTTAATGTTGAGGAGCTGGTATTACCAGACTAGTTAATGTTGAGGAGCTGGTATTACCAGACTAGTTAATGTTGAGGAGCTGGTATTACCAGACTAGTTAATGTTGAGGAGCTGGTATTACCAGACTAGTTAACGTTGAGGAGCTGGTATTACCAGACTAGTTAATGTTGAGGAGCTGGTATTACCAGACTAGTTAATGTTGAGGAGCTGGTATTACCAGACTAGTTAATGTTGAGGAGCTGGTATTACCAGACTAGTTAATGTTGAGGAGCTGGTATTACCAGACTAGTTAATGTTGAGGAGCTGGTATTACCAGACTAGTTAATGTTGAGGAGCTGGTATTACCAGACTAGTTAATGTTGAGGAGCTGGTATTACCAGACTAGTTAATGTTGAGGAGCTGGTATTACCAGACTAGTTAACGTTGAGGAGCTGGTATTACCAGACTAGTTAATGTTGAGGAGCTGGTATTACCAGACTAGTTAATGTTGAGGAGCTGGTATTACCAGACTAGTTAATGTTGAGGAGCTGGTATTACCAGACTAGTTAACGTTGAGGAGCTGGTATTACCAGACTAGTTAATGTTGAGGAGCTGGTATTACCAGACTAGTTAACGTTGAGGAGCTGGTATTACCAGACTAGTTAATGTTGAGGAGCTGGTATTACCAGACTAGTTAATGTTGAGGAGCTGGTATTACCAGACTAGTTAATATTGAGGAGCTGGTATTACCAGACTAGTTAATGTTGAGGAGCTGGTATTACCAGACTAGTTAATGTTGAGGAGCTGGTATTACCAGACTAGTTAACGTTGAGGAGCTGGTATTACCAGACTAGTTAATGTTGAGGAGCTGGTATTACCAGACTAGTTAATATTGAGGAGCTGGTAATACCAGACTAGTTAATGTTGAGGAGCTGGTATTACCAGACTAGTTAATGTTGAGGAGCTGGTATTACCAGACTAGTTAATGTTGAGGAGCTGGTATTACCAGACTAGTTAATGTTGAGGAGCTGGTATTACCAGACTAGTTAATGTTGAGGAGCTGGTATTACCAGACTAGTTAATGTTGAGGAGCTGGTATTACCAGACTAGTTAATGTTGAGGAGCTGGTATTACCATACTAGTTAATGTTGAGGAGCTGGTATTACCAGACTAGTTAATGTTGAGGAGCTGGTATTACCAGACTAGTTAATGTTGAGGAGCTGGTATTACCAGACTAGTTAATGTTGAGGAGCTGGTATTACCAGACTAGTTAATGTTGAGGAGCTGGTATTACCAGACTAGTTAATGTGGAGGAGCTGGTATTACCAGACTAGTTAATGTTGAGGAGCTGGTATTACCAGACTAGTTAATGTTGAGGAGCTGGTATTACCAGACTAGTTAATGTTGAGGAGCTGGTATTACCAGACTAGTTAATGTTGAGGAGCTGGTATTACCAGACTAGTTAATGTGGAGGAGCTGGTATTACCAGACTAGTTAATGTTGAGGAGCTGGTATTACCAGACTAGTTAATGTTGAGGAGCTGGTATTACCATACTAGTTAATGTTGAGGAGCTGGTATTACCAGACTAGTTAATGTTGAGGAGCTGGTATTACCAGACTAGTTAATGTTGAGGAGCTGGTATTACCAGACTAGTTAATGTTGAGGAGCTGGTATTACCAGACTAGTTAATGTTGAGGAGCTGGTATTACCAGACTAGTTAATGTGGAGGAGCTGGTATTACCAGACTAGTTAATGTTGAGGAGCTGGTATTACCAGACTAGTTAATGTTGAGGAGCTGGTATTACCAGACTAGTTAATGTTGAGGAGCTGGTATTACCAGACTAGTTAATGTTGAGGAGCTGGTATTACCAGACTAGTTAATGTGGAGGAGCTGGTATTACCAGACTAGTTAACGTTGAGGAGCTGGTATTACCAGACTAGTTAATGTTGAGGAGCTGGTATTACCAGACTAGTTAATGTTGAGGAGCTGGTATTACCAGACTAGTTAATGTTGAGGAGCTGGTATTACCAGACTAGTTAACGTTGAGGAGCTGGTATTACCAGACTAGTTAATGTTGAGGAGCTGGTATTACCAGACTAGTTAATGTTGAGGAGCTGGTATTACCAGACTAGTTAATGTTGAGGAGCTGGTATTACCAGACTAGTTAATGTTGAGGAGCTGGTATTACCAGACTAGTTAACGTTGAGGAGCTGGTATTACCAGACTAGTTAATGTTGAGGAGCTGGTATTACCAGACTAGTTAATGTTGAGGAGCTGGTATTACCAGACTAGTTAATGTTGAGGAGCTGGTATTACCAGACTAGTTAACGTTGAGGAGCTGGTATTACCAGACTAGTTAATGTTGAGGAGCTGGTATTACCAGACTAGTTAATGTTGAGGAGCTGGTAATACCAGACTAGTTAACGTTGAGGAGCTGGTATTACCAGACTAGTTAATGTTGAGGAGCTGGTATTACCAGACTAGTTAATGTTGAGGAGCTGGTATTACCAGACTAGTTAATGTTGAGGAGCTGGTATTACCAGACTAGTTAATGTTGAGGAGCTGGTATTACCAGACTAGTTAACGTTGAGGAGCTGGTATTACCAGACTAGTTAATGTTGAGGAGCTGGTATTACCAGACTAGTTAATGTTGAGGAGCTGGTATTACCAGACTAGTTAATGTGGAGGAGCTGATATTACCAGACTAGTTAATGTTGAGGAGCTGGTATTACCAGACTAGTTAATGTGGATGAGCTGGTATTACCAGACTAGTTAATGTTGAGGAGCTGGTATTACCAGACTAGTTAATGTCGAGGAGCTGGTATTACCAGACTAGTTAATGTTGAGGAGCTGGTATTACCAGACTAGTTAATGTTGAGGAGCTGGTATTACCAGACTAGTTAATGTTGAGGAGCTGGTATTACCAGACTAGTTAATGTTGAGGAGCTGGTATTACCAGACTAGTTAATGTTGAGGAGCTGGTATTACCAGACTAGTTAATGTTGAGGAGCTGGTATTACCAGACTAGTTAATGTTGAGGAGCTGGTATTACCAGACTAGTTAATGTTGAGGAGCTGGTATTACCAGACTAGTTAATGTTGAGGAGCTGGTATTACCAGACTAGTTAATGTTGAGGAGCTGGTATTACCAGACTAGTTAACGTTGAGGAGCTGGTATTACCAG
Organism: Oncorhynchus mykiss; assembly: GCF_057628025.1. Lineage (NCBI taxonomy): Eukaryota > Metazoa > Chordata > Actinopteri > Salmoniformes > Salmonidae > Oncorhynchus > Oncorhynchus mykiss. The sequence continues at coordinate 10,752,993 of NC_143040.1, read as the reverse complement.
ACTAGTTAACGTTGAGGAGCTGGTATTACCAGACTAGTTAATGTTGAGGAGCTGGTATTACCAGACTAGTTAATGTTGAGGAGCTGGTATTACCAGACTAGTTAATGTTGAGGAGCTGGTATTACCAGACTAGTTAATGTTGAGGAGCTGGTATTACCAGACTAGTTAATGTTGAGGAGCTGGTATTACCAGACTAGTTAATGTTGAGGAGCTGGTATTACCAGACTAGTTAATGTTGAGGAGCTGGTATTACCAGACTAGTTAATGTTGAGGAGCTGGTATTACCAGACTAGTTAATGTTGAGGAGCTGGTATTACCAGACTAGTTAATGTTGAGGAGCTGGTATTACCAGACTAGTTAATGTGGAGGAGCTGATATTACCAGACTAGTTAATGTTGAGGAGCTGGTATTACCAGACTAGTTAACGTTGAGGAGCTGGTATTACCAGACTAGTTAATGTTGAGGAGCTGGTATTACCAGACTAGTTAATGTTGAGGAGCTGGTATTACCAGACTAGTTAATGTTGAGGAGCTGGTATTACCAGACTAGTTAACGTTGAGGAGCTGGTATTACCAGACTAGTTAATGTTGAGGAGCTGGTATTACCAGACTAGTTAATGTTGAGGAGCTGGTATTACCAGACTAGTTAACGTTGAGGAGCTGGTATTACCAGACTAGTTAATGTTGAGGAGCTGGTATTACCAGACTAGTTAATGTTGAGGAGCTGGTATTACCAGACTAGTTAATGTTGAGGAGCTGGTATTACCAGACTAGTTAATGTTGAGGAGCTGGTATTACCAGACTAGTTAACGTTGAGGAGCTGGTATTACCAGACTAGTTAATGTTGAGGAGCTGGTATTACCAGACTAGTTAATGTTGAGGAGCTGGTATTACCAGACTAGTTAATGTTGAGGAGCTGGTATTACCAGACTAGTTAATGTTGAGGAGCTGGTATTACCAGACTAGTTAATGTTGAGGAGCTGGTATTACCAGACTAGTTAATGTTGAGGAGCTGGTATTACCAGACTAGTTAATGTTGAGGAGCTGGTATTACCAGACTAGTTAATGTTGAGGAGCTGGTATTACCAGACTAGTTAATGTTGAGGAGCTGGTATTACCAGACTAGTTAACGTTGAGGAGCTGGTATTACCAGACTAGTTAATGTTGAGGAGCTGGTATTACCAGACTAGTTAATGTTGAGGAGCTGGTATTACCAGACTAGTTAATGTTGAGGAGCTGGTATTACCAGACTAGTTAATGTTGAGGAGCTGGTATTACCAGACTAGTTAATGTTGAGGAGCTGGTATTACCAGACTAGTTAATGTTGAGGAGCTGGTATTACCAGACTAGTTAATGTTGAGGAGCTGGTATTACCAGACTAGTTAATGTTGAGGAGCTGGTATTACCAGACTAGTTAACGTTGAGGAGCTGGTATTACCAGACTAGTTAATGTTGAGGAGCTGGTATTACCAGACTAGTTAATGTTGAGGAGCTGGTATTACCAGACTAGTTAATGTTGAGGAGCTGGTATTACCAGACTAGTTAACGTTGAGGAGCTGGTATTACCAGACTAGTTAATGTTGAGGAGCTGGTATTACCAGACTAGTTAACGTTGAGGAGCTGGTATTACCAGACTAGTTAATGTTGAGGAGCTGGTATTACCAGACTAGTTAATGTTGAGGAGCTGGTATTACCAGACTAGTTAATATTGAGGAGCTGGTATTACCAGACTAGTTAATGTTGAGGAGCTGGTATTACCAGACTAGTTAATGTTGAGGAGCTGGTATTACCAGACTAGTTAACGTTGAGGAGCTGGTATTACCAGACTAGTTAATGTTGAGGAGCTGGTATTACCAGACTAGTTAATATTGAGGAGCTGGTAATACCAGACTAGTTAATGTTGAGGAGCTGGTATTACCAGACTAGTTAATGTTGAGGAGCTGGTATTACCAGACTAGTTAATGTTGAGGAGCTGGTATTACCAGACTAGTTAATGTTGAGGAGCTGGTATTACCAGACTAGTTAATGTTGAGGAGCTGGTATTACCAGACTAGTTAATGTTGAGGAGCTGGTATTACCAGACTAGTTAATGTTGAGGAGCTGGTATTACCAGACTAGTTAATGTTGAGGAGCTGGTATTACCAGACTAGTTAATGTTGAGGAGCTGGTATTACCAGACTAGTTAATGTTAAGGAGCTGGTATTACCAGACTAGTTAATGTTGAGGAGCTGGTATTACCAGACTAGTTAATGTTGAGGAGCTGGTATTACCAGACTAGTTAATGTTGAGGAGCTGGTATTACCAGACTAGTTAGTGTTGAGGAGCTGGTATTACCAGACTAGTTAATGTTGAGGAGCTGGTATTACCAGACTAGTTAATGTTGAGGAGCTGGTATTACCAGACTAGTTAATGTTGAGGAGCTGGTATTACCAGACTAGTTAATGTTGAGGAGCTGGTATTACCAGACTAGTTAATGTTGAGGAGCTGGTATTACCAGACTAGTTAATGTTGAGGAGCTGGTATTACCAGACTAGTTAATGTTGAGGAGCTGGTATTACCAGACTAGTTAACGTTGAGGAGCTGGTATTATCAGACTAGTTAATGTTGAGGAGCTGGTATTACCAGACTAGTTAATGTTGAGGAGCTGGTATTACCAGACTAGTTAATGTTGAGGAGCTGGTATTACCAGACTAGTTAATGTTGAGGAGCTGGTATTACCAGACTAGTTAATGTTGAGGAGCTGGTATTACCAGACTAGTTAATGTTGAGGAGCTGGTATTACCATACTAGTTAATGTTGAGGAGCTGGTATTACCAGACTAGTTAATGTTGAGGAGCTGGTATTACCAGACTAGTTAATGTTGAGGAGCTGGTATTACCAGACTAGTTAATGTTGAGGAGCTGGTATTACCAGACTAGTTAATGTTGAGGAGCTGGTATTACCAGACTAGTTAATGTGGAGGAGCTGGTATTACCAGACTAGTTAATGTTGAGGAGCTGGTATTACCAGACTAGTTAATGTTGAGGAGCTGGTATTACCAGACTAGTTAATGTTGAGGAGCTGGTATTACCAGACTAGTTAATGTTGAGGAGCTGGTATTACCAGACTAGTTAATGTGGAGGAGCTGGTATTACCAGACTAGTTAACGTTGAGGAGCTGGTATTACCAGACTAGTTAATGTTGAGGAGCTGGTATTACCAGACTAGTTAATGTTGAGGAGCTGGTATTACCAGACTAGTTAATGTTGAGGAGCTGGTATTACCAGACTAGTTAACGTTGAGGAGCTGGTATTACCAGACTAGTTAATGTTGAGGAGCTGGTATTACCAGACTAGTTAATGTTGAGGAGCTGGTATTACCAGACTAGTTAATGTTGAGGAGCTGGTATTACCAGACTAGTTAATGTTGAGGAGCTGGTATTACCAGACTAGTTAACGTTGAGGAGCTGGTATTACCAGACTAGTTAATGTTGAGGAGCTGGTATTACCAGACTAGTTAATGTTGAGGAGCTGGTATTACCAGACTAGTTAATGTTGAGGAGCTGGTATTACCAGACTAGTTAACGTTGAGGAGCTGGTATTACCAGACTAGTTAATGTTGAGGAGCTGGTATTACCAGACTAGTTAATGTTGAGGAGCTGGTAATACCAGACTAGTTAACGTTGAGGAGCTGGTATTACCAGACTAGTTAATGTTGAGGAGCTGGTATTACCAGACTAGTTAATGTTGAGGAGCTGGTATTACCAGACTAGTTAATGTTGAGGAGCTGGTATTACCAGACTAGTTAATGTTGAGGAGCTGGTATTACCAGACTAGTTAACGTTGAGGAGCTGGTATTACCAGACTAGTTAATGTTGAGGAGCTGGTATTACCAGACTAGTTAATGTTGAGGAGCTGGTATTACCAGACTAGTTAATGTGGAGGAGCTGATATTACCAGACTAGTTAATGTTGAGGAGCTGGTATTACCAGACTAGTTAATGTGGATGAGCTGGTATTACCAGACTAGTTAATGTTGAGGAGCTGGTATTACCAGACTAGTTAATGTCGAGGAGCTGGTATTACCAGACTAGTTAATGTTGAGGAGCTGGTATTACCAGACTAGTTAATGTTGAGGAGCTGGTATTACCAGACTAGTTAATGTTGAGGAGCTGGTATTACCAGACTAGTTAATGTTGAGGAGCTGGTATTACCAGACTAGTTAATGTTGAGGAGCTGGTATTACCAGACTAGTTAATGTTGAGGAGCTGGTATTACCAGACTAGTTAATGTTGAGGAGCTGGTATTACCAGACTAGTTAATGTTGAGGAGCTGGTATTACCAGACTAGTTAATGTTGAGGAGCTGGTATTACCAGACTAGTTAATGTTGAGGAGCTGGTATTACCAGACTAGTTAACGTTGAGGAGCTGGTATTACCAGACTAGTTAACGTTGAGGAGCTGGTATTACCAGACTAGTTAATGTTGAGGAGCTGGTATTACCAGACTAGTTAATGTTGAGGAGCTGGTATTACCAGACTAGTTAATGTTGAGGAGCTGGTATTACCAGACTAGTTAATGTTGAGGAGCTGGTATTACCAGACTAGTTAATGTTGAGGAGCTGGTATTACCAGACTAGTTAATGTTGAGGAGCTGGTATTACCAGACTAGTTAACGTTGAGGAGCTGGTATTACCAGACTAGTTAACGTTGAGGAGCTGGTATTACCAGAATAGTTAATGTTGAGGAGCTGGTATTACCAGACTAGTTAATGTTGAGGAGCTGGTATTACCAGACTAGTTAATGTTGAGGAGCTGGTATTACCAGACTAGTTAACGTTGAGGAGCTGGTATTACCAGACTAGTTAATGTTGAGGAGCTGGTATTACCAGACTAGTTAACGTTGAGGAGCTGGTATTACCAGACTAGTTAATGTTGAGGAGCTGGTATTACCAGACTAGTTAATGTTGAGGAGATGGTATTACCAGACTAGTTAATGTTGAGGAGCTGGTATTACCAGACTAGTTAATGTTGAGGAGCTGGTATTACCAGACTAGTTAATGTTGAGGAGCTGGTATTACCAGACTAGTTAACGTTGAGGAGCTGGTATTACCAGACTAGTTAACGTTGAGGAGCTGGTATTACCAGACTAGTTAATGTTGAGGAGCTGGTATTACCAGACTAGTTAATGTTGAGGAGCTGGTATTACCAGACTAGTTAATGTTGAGGAGCTGGTATTACCAGACTAGTTAATGTTGAGGAGCTAGTATTACCAGACTAGTTAACGTTGAGGAGCTGGTATTACCAGACTAGTTAATGTTGAGGAGCTGGTATTACCAGACTAGTTAATGTTGAGGAGCTGGTATTACCAGACTAGTTAACGTTGAGGAGCTGATATTACCAGACTAGTTAATGTTGAGGAGCTGGTATTACCAGACTAGTTAATGTTGAGGAGCTGGTATTACCAGACTAGTTAATGTTGAGGAGCTGGTATTACCAGACTAGTTAATGTTGAGGAGCTGGTATTACCAGACTAGTTAATGTTGAGGAGCTGGTATTACCAGACTAGTTAATGTGGAGGAGCTGGTATTACCAGACTAGTTAATGTTGAGGAGCTGGTATTACCAGACTAGTTAATGTGGAGGAGCTGGTATTACCAGACTAGTTAATGTTGAGGAGCTGGTATTACCAGACTAGTTAACGTTGAGGAGCTGGTATTACCAGACTAGTTAATGTTGAGGAGCTGGTATTACCAGACTAGTTAATGTTGAGGAGCTGGTATTACCAGACTAGTTAATGTTAAGGAGCTGGTATTACCAGACTAGTTAATGTTGAGGAGCTGGTATTACCAGACTAGTTAATGTTGAGGAGCTGGTATTACCAGACTAGTTAATGTTGAGGAGCTGGTATTACCAGACTAGTTAATGTTGAGGAGCTGGTATTACCAGACTAGTTAACGTTGAGGAGCTGGTATTACCAGACTAGTTAATGTTGAGGAGCTGGTATTACCAGACTAGTTAATGTTGAGGAGCTGGTATTACCAGACTAGTTAATGTTGAGGAGCTGGTATTACCAGACTAGTTAATGTTGAGGAGCTGGTATTACCAGACTAGTTAATGTTGAGGAGCTGGTATTACCAGACTAGTTAATGTTGAGGAGCTGGTAATACCAGACTAGTTAATGTTGAGGAGCTGGTATTACCAGACTAGTTAATGTTGAGGAGCTGGTATTACCAGACTAGTTAATGTTGAGGAGCTGGTATTACCAGACTAGTTAATGTTGAGGAGCTGGTATTACCAGACTAGTTAATGTTGAGGAGCCGGTATTACCAGACTAGTTAATGTTGAGGAGATGGTATTACCAGACTAGTTAATGTTGAGGAGCTGGTATTACCAGACTAGTTAATGTTGAGGAGCTGGTATTACCAGACTAGTTAATGTTGAGGAGCTGGTATTACCAGACTAGTTAATGTTGAGGAGCTGGTATTACCAGAGTAGTTAATGTTGAGGAGATGGTATTACCAGACTAGTTAATGTTGAGGAGCTGGTATTACCAGACTAGTTAATGTTGAGGAGCTGGTATTACCAGACTAGTTAATGTTGAGGAGCTGGTATTACCAGACTAGTTAATGTTGAGGAGCTGGTATTACCAGACTAGTTAATGTTGAGGAGCTGGTATTACCAGACTAGTTAACGTTGAGGAGCTGGTATTACCAGATTAGTTAATGTTGAGGAGCTGGTATTACCAGACTAGTTAATGTTGAGGAGCTGGTATTACCAGACTAGTTAATGTTGAGGAGCTGGTATTACCAGACTAGTTAATGTTGAGGAGCTGGTATTACCAGACTAGTTAATGTTGAGGAGCTGGTATTACCAGACTAGTTAATGTTGAGGAGCTGGTATTACCAGACTAGTTAATGTTGAGGAGCTGGTATTACCAGACTAGTTAACGTTGAGGAGCTGGTATTACCAGACTAGTTAATGTTGAGGAGCTGGTATTACCAGACTAGTTAATGTGGAGGAGCTGGTATTACCAGACTAGTTAATGTTGAGGAGCTGGTATTACCAGACTAGTTAATGTTGAGGAGATGGTATTACCAGACTAGTTAATGTTGAGGAGCTGGTATTACCAGACTAGTTAATGTTGAGGAGCTGGTATTACCAGACTAGTTAATATTGAGGAGCTGGTAATACCAGACTAGTTAATGTTGAGGAGCTGGTATTACCAGACTAGTTAATGTTGAGGAGATGGTATTACCAGACTAGTTAATGTTGAGGAGCTGGTATTACCAGACTAGTTAATGTTGAGGAGCTGGTATTACCAGACTAGTTAACGTTGAGGAGCTGGTATTACCAGACTAGTTAATGTTGAGGAGCTGGTATTACCAGACTAGTTAATGTTGAGGAGCTGGTATTACCAGACTAGTTAATGTTGAGGAGCTGGTATTACCAGACTAGTTAATGTTGAGGAGCTGGTATTACCAGACTAGTTAATGTTGAGGAGCTGGTATTACCAGACTAGTTAATGTTGAGGAGATGGTATTACCAGACTAGTTAATGTTGAGGAGCTGGTATTACCAGACTAGTTAATGTTGAGGAGCTGGTATTACCAGACTAGTTAATGTTGAGGAGATGGTATTACCAGACTAGTTAATGTTGAGGAGCTGGTATTACCAGACTAGTTAATGTTGAGGAGCTGGTATTACCAGACTAGTTAATGTTGAGGAGCTGGTATTACCATACTAGTTAATGTTGAGGAGCTGGTATTACCAGACTAGTTAATGTTGAGGAGCTGGTATTACCAGACTAGTTAATGTTGAGGAGCTGGTATTACCAGACTAGTTAATGTTGAGGAGCTGGTATTACCAGACTAGTTAATGTTGAGGAGCTGGTATTACCAGACTAGTTAATGTTGAGGAGCTGGTATTACCAGACTAGTTAATGTGGAGGAGCTGGTATTACCAGACTAGTTAATGTTGAGGAGCTGGTATTACCAGACTAGTTAACGTTGAGGAGCTGGTATTACCAGACTAGTTAACGTTGAGGAGCTGGTATTACCAGACTAGTTAACGTTGAGGAGCTAGTATTACCAGACTAGTTAACGTTGAGGAGCTGGTATTACCAGACTAGTTAATGTTGAGGAGCTGGTATTACCAGACTAGTTAACGTTGAGGAGCTGGTATTACCAGACTAGTTAATGTTGAGGAGCTGGTATTACCAGACTAGTTAATGTTGAGGAGCTGGTATTACCAGACTAGTTAATGTTGAGGAGCTGGTATTACCAGACTAGTTAATGTTGAGGAGCTGGTATTACCAGACTAGTTAATGTTGAGGAGCTGGTATTACCAGACTAGTTAATGTTGAGGAGCTGGTATTACCAGACTAGTTAACGTTGAGGAGCTGGTATTACCAGACTAGTTAATGTTGAGGAGCTGGTATTACCAGACTAGTTAACGTTGAGGAGCTGGTATTACCAGACTAGTTAACGTTGAGGAGCTGGTATTACCAGACTAGTTAATGTTGAGGAGCTGGTATTACCAGACTAGTTAATGTTGAGGAGCTGGTATTACCAGACTAGTTAATGTTGAGGAGCTGGTATTACCAGACTAGTTAATGTTGAGGAGCTGGTATTACCAGACTAGTTAATGTTGAGGAGCTGGTATTACCAGACTAGTTAATGTTGAGGAGCTGGTATTACCAGACTAGTTAATGTTGAGGAGCTGGTATTACCAGACTAGTTAATGTTGAGGAGCTGGTATTACCAGACTAGTTAATGTTGAGGAGCTGGTATTACCAGGCTAGTTAATGTTGAGGAGCTGGTATTACCAGACTAGTTAATGTTGAGGAGATGGTATTACCAGACTAGTTAATGTTGAGGAGCTGGTATTACCAGACTAGTTAATGTTGAGGAGCTGGTATTACCAGACTAGTTAATGTTGAGGAGCTGGTATTACCAGACTAGTTAATGTTGAGGAGCTGGTATTACCAGACTAGTTAATGTTGAGGAGCTGGTATTACCAGACTAGTTAACGTTGAGGAGCTGGTATTACCAGATTAGTTAATGTTGAGGAGCTGGTATTACCAGACTAGTTAATGTTGAGGAGCTGGTATTACCAGACTAGTTAATGTTGAGGAGCTGGTATTACCAGACTAGTTAATGTTGAGGAGCTGGTATTACCAGACTAGTTAATGTTGAGGAGCTGGTATTACCAGACTAGTTAATGTTGAGGAGCTGGTATTACCAGACTAGTTAATGTTGAGGAGCTGGTATTACCAGACTAGTTAACGTTGAGGAGCTGGTATTACCAGACTAGTTAATGTTGAGGAGCTGGTATTACCAGACTAGTTAATGTGGAGGAGCTGGTATTACCAGACTAGTTAATGTTGAGGAGCTGGTATTACCAGACTAGTTAATGTTGAGGAGATGGTATTACCAGACTAGTTAATGTTGAGGAGCTGGTATTACCAGACTAGTTAATGTTGAGGAGCTGGTATTACCAGACTAGTTAATATTGAGGAGCTGGTAATACCAGACTAGTTAATGTTGAGGAGCTGGTATTACCAGACTAGTTAATGTTGAGGAGATGGTATTACCAGACTAGTTAATGTTGAGGAGCTGGTATTACCAGACTAGTTAATGTTGAGGAGCTGGTATTACCAGACTAGTTAACGTTGAGCAGCTGGTATTACCAGACTAGTTAACGTTGAGGAGCTGGTATTACCAGACTAGTTAATGTTGAGGAGCTGGTATTACCAGACTAGTTAATGTTGAGGAGCTGGTATTACCAGACTAGTTAATGTTGAGGAGCTGGTATTACCAGACTAGTTAATGTTGAGGAGCTGGTATTACCAGACTAGTTAATGTTGAGGAGATGGTATTACCAGACTAGTTAATGTTGAGGAGCTGGTATTACCAGACTAGTTAATGTTGAGGAGCTGGTATTACCAGACTAGTTAATGTTGAGGAGATGGTATTACCAGACTAGTTAATGTTGAGGAGCTGGTATTACCAGACTAGTTAATGTTGAGGAGCTGGTATTACCAGACTAGTTAACGTTGAGGAGCTGGTATTACCAGACTAGTTAACGTTGAGGAGCTGGTATTACCAGACTAGTTAACGTTGAGGAGCTAGTATTACCAGACTAGTTAACGTTGAGGAGCTGGTATTACCAGACTAGTTAATGTTGAGGAGCTGGTATTACCAGACTAGTTAACGTTGAGGAGCTGGTATTACCAGACTAGTTAATGTTGAGGAGCTGGTATTACCAGACTAGTTAATGTTGAGGAGCTGGTATTACCAGACTAGTTAATGTTGAGGAGCTGGTATTACCAGACTAGTTAATGTTGAGGAGCTGGTATTACCAGACTAGTTAATGTTGAGGAGCTGGTATTACCAGACTAGTTAATGTTGAGGAGCTGGTATTACCAGACTAGTTAACGTTGAGGAGCTGGTATTACCAGACTAGTTAATGTTGAGGAGCTGGTATTACCAGACTAGTTAACGTTGAGGAGCTGGTATTACCAGACTAGTTAACGTTGAGGAGCTGGTATTACCAGACTAGTTAATGTTGAGGAGCTGGTATTACCAGACTAGTTAATGTTGAGGAGCTGGTATTACCAGACTAGTTAATGTTGAGGAGCTGGTATTACCAGACTAGTTAATGTTGAGGAGCTGGTATTACCAGACTAGTTAATGTTGAGGAGCTGGTATTACCAGACTAGTTAATGTTGAGGAGCTGGTATTACCAGACTAGTTAATGTTGAGGAGCTGGTATTACCAGACTAGTTAATGTTGAGGAGCTGGTAATACCAGACTAGTTAATGTTGAGGAGCTGGTATTACCAGACTAGTTAATGTTGAGGAGCTGGTATTACCAGACTAGTTAATGTTGAGGAGATGGTATTACCAGACTAGTTAATGTTGAGGAGCTGGTATTACCAGACTAGTTAATGTTGAGGAGCTGGTATTACCAGACTAGTTAATGTTGAGGAGCTGGTATTACCAGACTAGTTAATGTTGAGGAGCTGGTATTACCAGACTAGTTAATGTTGAGGAGCTGGTATTACCAGACTAGTTAACGTTGAGGAGCTGGTATTACCAGATTAGTTAATGTTGAGGAGCTGGTATTACCCGACTAGTTAATGTTGAGGAGCTGGTATTACCAGACTAGTTAATGTTGAGGAGCTGGTATTACCAGACTAGTTAATGTTGAGGAGCTGGTATTACCAGACTAGTTAATGTTGAGGAGCTGGTATTACCAGACTAGTTAATGTTGAGGAGCTGGTATTACCAGACTAGTTAATGTTGAGGAGCTGGTATTACCAGACTAGTTAACGTTGAGGAGCTGGTATTACCAGACTAGTTAATGTTGAGGAGCTGGTATTACCAGACTAGTTAATGTGGAGGAGCTGGTATTACCAGACTAGTTAATGTTGAGGAGCTGGTATTACCAGACTAGTTAATGTTGAGGAGATGGTATTACCAGACTAGTTAATGTTGAGGAGCTGGTATTACCAGACTAGTTAATGTTGAGGAGCTGGTATTACCAGACTAGTTAATATTGAGGAGCTGGTAATACCAGACTAGTTAATGTTGAGGAGCTGGTATTACCAGACTAGTTAATGTTGAGGAGATGGTATTACCAGACTAGTTAATGTTGAGGAGCTGGTATTACCAGACTAGTTAATGTTGAGGAGCTGGTATTACCAGACTAGTTAACGTTGAGCAGCTGGTATTACCAGACTAGTTAACGTTGAGGAGCTGGTATTACCAGACTAGTTAATGTTGAGGAGCTGGTATTACCAGACTAGTTAATGTTGAGGAGCTGGTATTACCAGACTAGTTAATGTTGAGGAGCTGGTATTACCAGACTAGTTAATGTTGAGGAGCTGGTATTACCAGACTAGTTAATGTTGAGGAGCTGGTATTACCAGACTAGTTAATGTTGAGGAGCTGGTATTACCAGACTAGTTAATGTTGAGGAGCTGGTATTACCAGACTAGTTAATGTTGAGGAGATGGTATTACCAGACTAGTTAATGTTGAGGAGATGGTATTACCAGACTAGTTAATGTTGAGGAGCTGGTATTACCAGACTAGTTAATGTTGAGGAGCTGGTATTACCAGACTAGTTAATGTTGAGGAGCTGGTATTACCATACTAGTTAATGTTGAGGAGCTGGTATTACCAGACTAGTTAATGTTGAGGAGCTGGTATTACCAGACTAGTTAATGTTGAGGAGCTGGTATTACCAGACTAGTTAATGTTGAGGAGCTGGTATTACCAGACTAGTTAATGTTGAGGAGCTGGTATTACCAGACTAGTTAATGTTGAGGAGCTGGTAATACCAGACTAGTTAATGTGGAGGAGCTGGTATTACCAGACTAGTTAATGTTGAGGAGCTGGTATTACCAGACTAGTTAACGTTGAGGAGCTGGTATTACCAGACTAGTTAACGTTGAGGAGCTGGTATTACCAGACTAGTTAACGTTGAGGAGCTAGTATTACCAGACTAGTTAACGTTGAGGAGCTGGTATTACCAGACTAGTTAATGTTGAGGAGCTGGTATTACCAGACTAGTTAACGTTGAGGAGCTGGTATTACCAGACTAGTTAATGTTGAGGAGCTGGTATTACCAGACTAGTTAATGTTGAGGAGCTGGTATTACCAGACTAGTTAATGTTGAGGAGCTGGTATTACCAGACTAGTTAATGTTGAGGAGCTGGTATTACCAGACTAGTTAATGTTGAGGAGCTGGTATTACCAGACTAGTTAATGTTGAGGAGCTGGTATTACCAGACTAGTTAATGTTGAGGAGCTGGTATTACCAGACTAGTTAATGTTGAGGAGCTGGTATTACCAGACTAGTTAATGTTGAGGAGATGGTATTACCAGACTAGTTAATGTGGAGGAGCTGGTATTACCAGACTAGTTAATGTTGAGGAGCTGGTATTACCAGACTAGTTAATGTTGAGGAGCTGGTATTACCAGACTAGTTAATGTTGAGGAGCTGGTATTACCAGACTAGTTAATGTTGAGGAGCTGGTATTACCAGACTAGTTAATGTTGAGGAGCTGGTATTACCAGACTAGTTAATGTTGAGGAGCTGGTATTACCAGACTAGTTAATGTTGGTATTACCAGACTAGTTAACGTTGAGGAGCTGGTATTACCAGACTAGTTAATGTTGAGGAGCTGGTATTACCAGACTAGTTAACGTTGAGGAGCTGGTATTACCAGACTAGTTAACGTTGAGGAGCTGGTATTACCAGACTAGTTAACGTTGAGGAGCTGGTATTACCAGACTAGTTAATGTGGAGGAGCTGGTATTACCAGACTAGTTAATGTTGAGGAGCTGGTATTACCAGACTAGTTAACGTTGAGGAGCTGGTATTACCAGACTAGTTAATGTTGAGGAGCTGGTATTTCCAGACTAGTTAACGTTGAGGAGCTGGTATTACCAGACTAGTTAATGTTGAGGAGCTGGTATTACCAGACTAGTTAATGTTGAGGAGCTGGTATTACCAGACTAGTTAATGTTGAGGAGCTGGTATTACCAGACTAGTTAACGTTGAGGAGCTGGTATTACCAGACTAGTTAATGTTGAGGAGCTGGTATTACCAGACTAGTTAATGTTGAGGAGCTGGTATTACCAGACTAGTTAATGTTGAGGAGCTGGTATTACCAGACTAGTTAATGTTGAGGAGCTGGTATTACCAGACTAGTTAATGTTGAGGAGCTGGTATTACCAGACTAGTTAATGTTGAGGAGCTGGTATTACCAGACTAGTTAATGTTGAGGAGCTGGTATTACCAGACTAGTTAATGTTGAGGAGCTGGTATTACCAGACTAGTTAATGTTGAGGAGATGGTATTACCAGACTAGTTAATGTGGAGGAGCTGGTATTACCAGACTAGTTAATGTTGAGGAGCTGGTATTACCAGACTAGTTAATGTTGAGGAGCTGGTATTACCAGACTAGTTAATGTTGAGGAGCTGGTATTACCAGACTAGTTAATGTTGAGGAGCTGGTATTACCAGACTAGTTAATGTTGAGGAGCTGGTATTACCAGACTAGTTAATGTTGAGGAGCTGGTATTACCAGACTAGTTAATGTTGAGGAGCTGGTATTACCAGACTAGTTAATGTTGAGGAGCTGGTATTACCAGACTAGTTAATGTTGAGGAGCTGGTATTACCAGACTAGTTAATGTTGAGGAGCTGGTATTACCAGACTAGTTAACGTTGAGGAGCTGGTATTACCAGACTAGTTAATGTTGAGGAGCTGGTATTACCAGACTAGTTAACGTTGAGGAGCTGGTATTACCAGACTAGTTAACGTTGAGGAGCTGGTATTACCAGACTAGTTAACGTTGAGGAGCTGGTATTACCAGACTAGTTAATGTGGAGGAGCTGGTATTACCAGACTAGTTAATGTTGAGGAGCTGGTATTACCAGACTAGTTAACGTTGAGGAGCTGGTATTACCAGACTAGTTAATGTTGAGGAGCTGGTATTTCCAGACTAGTTAACGTTGAGGAGCTGGTATTACCAGACTAGTTAATGTTGAGGAGCTGGTATTACCAGACTAGTTAATGTTGAGGAGCTGGTATTACCAGACTAGTTAATGTTGAGGAGCTGGTATTACCAGACTAGTTAACGTTGAGGAGCTGGTATTATCAGACTAGTTAATGTTGAGGAGCTGGTATTACCAGACTAGTTAATGTTGAGGAGCTGGTATTACCAGACTAGTTAATGTTGAGGAGCTGGTATTACCAGACTAGTTAATGTTGAGGAGCTGGTATTACCAGACTAGTTAATGTTGAGGAGCTGGTATTACCAGACTAGTTAATGTTGAGGAGCTGGTATTACCAGACTAGTTAATGTTGAGGAGCTGGTATTACAAGACTAGTTAATGTTGAGGAGCTGGTATTACCAGACTAGTTAATGTTGAGGAGCTGGTATTACCAGACTAGTTAATGTTGAGGAGCTGGTAATACCAGACTAGTTAATGTTGAGGAGCTGGTATTACCAGACTAGTTAATGTTGAGGAGCTGGTATTACCAGACTAGTTAATGTTGAGGAGCTGGTATTACCAGACTAGTTAATGTGGAGGAGCTGATATTACCAGACTAGTTAATGTTGAGGAGCTGGTATTACCAGACTAGTTAATGTTGAGGAGCTGGTATTACCAGACTAGTTAATGTTGAGGAGCTGGTATTACCAGACTAGTTAATGTTGAGGAGCTGGTATTACCAGACTAGTTAATGTTGAGGAGCTGGTATTACCAGACTAGTTAATGTTGAGGAGCTGGTATTACCAGACTAGTTAATGTTGAGGAGCTGGTATTACCATACTAGTTAACGTTGAGGAGCTGGTATTACCAGACTAGTTAATGTTGAGGAGCTGGTATTACCAGACGAGTTAATGTTGAGGAGCCGGTATTACCAGACTAGTTAATGTTGAGGAGCTGGTATTACCAGACTAGTTAATGTTGAGGAGCTGGTATTACCAGACTAGTTAATGTTGAGGAGCTGGTATTACCAGACTAGTTAATGTTGAGGAGCTGGTAATACCAGACTAGTTAATGTTGAGGAGCTGGTATTACCAGACTAGTTAATGTTGAGGAGCTGGTATTACCAGACTAGTTAATGTTGAGGAGCTGGTATTACCAGACTAGTTAATGTTGAGGAGCTGGTATTACCAGACTAGTTAATGTTGAGGAGCTGGTATTACCAGACTAGTTAATGTTGAGGAGCTGGTATTACCAGACTAGTTAATGTTGAGGAGCTGGTATTACCAGACTAGTTAATGTTGAGGAGCTGGTATTACCAGACTAGTTAATGTTGAGGAGCCGGTATTACCAGACTAGTTAATGTTGAGGAGCTGGTATTACCAGACTAGTTAATGTTGAGGAGCTGGTATTACCAGACTAGTTAATGTTGAGGAGCTGGTATTACCAGACTAGTTAATGTTGAGGAGCTGGTATTACCAGACTAGTTAATGTTGAGGAGCTGGTATTACCAGACTAGTTAATGTTGAGGAGCTGGTATTACCAGACTAGTTAATGTTGAGGAGCTGGTATTACCAGACTAGTTAATGTTGAGGAGCTGGTATTACCAGACTAGTTAATGTTGAGGAGCTGGTATTACCAGACTAGTTAATGTTGAGGAGCTGGTATTACCAGACTAGTTAATGTTGAGGAGCTGGTATTACCAGACTAGTTAATGTTGAGGAGCTGGTATTACCAGACTAGTTAATGTTGAGGAGCTGGTATTACCAGACTAGTTAATGTTGAGGAGCTGGTATTACCAGACTAGTTAATGTTGAGGAGATGGTATTACCAGACTAGTTAATGTTGAGGAGCTGGTATTGCCAGACTAGTTAATGTTGAGGAGCTGGTATTACCAGACTAGTTAATGTTGAGGAGCTGGTATTACCAGACTAGTTAATGTTGAGGAGCTGGTATTACCAGACTAGTTAATGTTGAGGTGATGGTATTACCAGACTAGTTAATGTTGAGGAGCTGGTATTACCAGACTAGTTAATGTTGAGGAGCTGGTAATACCAGACTAGTTAATGTTGAGGAGCTGGTATTACCAGACTAGTTAATGTTGAGGAGCTGGTATTACCAGACTAGTTAATGTTGAGGAGATGGTATTACCAGACTAGTTAATATTGAGGAGCTGGTATTACCAGACTAGTTAATGTTGAGGAGCTGGTATTACCAGACTAGTTAATGTGGAGGAGCTGGTATTACCAGACTAGTTAATGTTGAGGAGATGGTATTACCAGACTAGTTAATGTGGAGGAGCTGGTATTACCAGACTAGTTAATGTTGAGGAGCTGGTATTACCAGACTAGTTAATGTTGAGGAGCTGGTATTACCAGACTAGTTAATGTTGAGGAGCTGGTATTACCAGACTAGTTAATGTTGAGGAGCTGGTATTACCAGACTAGTTAACGTTGAGGAGCTGGTATTACCAGACTAGTTAATGTTGAGGAGCTGGTATTACCAGACTAGTTAATGTTGAGGAGCTGGTATTACCAGACTAGTTAATGTTGAGGAGCTGGTATTACCAGACTAGTTAATGTTGAGGAGCTGGTATTACCAGACTAGTTAATGTTGAGGATCTGGTATTACCAGACTAGTTAATGTTGAGGAGCTGGTATTACCAGACTAGTTAATGTTGAGGAGCTGGTATTACCAGACTAGTTAATGTTGAGGAGCTGGTATTACCAGACTAGTTAATGTTGAGGAGCTGGTATTACCAGACTAGTTAATGTTGAGGAGATGGTATTACCAGACTAGTTAATATTGAGGAGCTGGTATTACCAGACTAGTTAATGTTGAGGAGCTGGTATTACCAGACTAGTTAATGTGGAGGAGCTGGTATTACCAGACTAGTTAATGTTGAGGAGATGGTATTACCAGACTAGTTAATGTGGAGGAGCTGGTATTACCAGACTAGTTAATGTTGAGGAGCTGGTATTACCAGACTAGTTAATGTTGAGGAGCTGGTATTACCAGACTAGTTAATGTTGAGGAGCTGGTATTACCAGACTAGTTAATGTTGAGGAGCTGGTATTACCAGACTAGTTAATGTTGAGGAGCTGGTATTACCAGACTAGTTAATGTTGAGGAGCTGGTATTACCAGACTAGTTAATGTTGAGGAGCTGGTATTACCAGACTAGTTAATGTTGAGGAGCTGGTATTACCAGACTAGTTAATGTTGAGGAGCTGGTATTACCAGACTAGTTAATGTTGAGGATCTGGTATTACCAGACTAGTTAATGTTGAGGAGCTGGTATTACCAGACTAGTTAATGTTGAGGAGCTGGTATTACCAGACTAGTTAATGTTGAGGAGCTGGTATTACCAGACTAGTTAATGTTGAGGAGCTGGTATTACCAGACTAGTTAATGTTGAGGAGCTGGTATTACCAGACTAGTTAACGTTGAGGAGCTGGTATTACCAGACTAGTTAATGTTGAGGAGCTGGTATTACCAGACTAGTTAATGTTGAGGAGCTGGTATTACCAGACTAGTTAATGTTGAGGAGCTGGTATTACCAGACTAGTTAATGTTGAGGAGCTGGTATTACCAGACTAGTTAATGTTGAGGAGCTGGTATTACCAGACTAGTTAATGTTGAGGATCTGGTATTACCAGACTAGTTAATGTTGAGGAGCTGGTATTACCAGACTAGTTAATGTTGAGGAGCTGGTATTACCAGACTAGTTAATGTTGAGGAGCTGGTATTACCAGACTAGTTAACGTTGAGGAGCTGGTATTACCAGACTAGTTAATGTTGAGGAGCTGGTATTACCAGACTAGTTAATGTTGAGGAGCTGGTATTACCAGACTAGTTAATGTTGAGGAGCTGGTATTACCAGACTAGTTAATGTTGAGGAGCTGGTATTACCAGACTAGTTAATGTTGAGGAGCTGGTATTACCAGACTAGTTAATGTGGAGGAGCTGGTATTACCAGACTAGTTAATGTTGAGGAGCTGGAATTACCAGACTAGTTAATGTTGAGGAGCTGGTATTACCAGACTAGTTAACGTTGAGGAGCTGGTATTACCAGACTAGTTAATGTTGAGGAGCTGGTATTACCAGACTAGTTAATGTTGAGGAGCTGGTATTACCAGACTAGTTAATTTTGAGGAGCTGGTATTACCAGACTAGTTAATGTTGAGGAGCTGGTATTACCAGACTAGTTAATGTTGAGGAGCTGGTATTACCAGACTAGTTAATGTTGAGGAGCTGGTATTACCAGACTAGTTAATGTTGAGGAGCCGGTATTACCAGACTAGTTAATGTTGAGGAGCCGGTATTACCAGACTAGTTAATGTTGAGGAGCTGGTATTACCAGACTAGTTAATGTTGAGGAGCTGGTATTACCAGACTAGTTAACGTTGAGGAGCTGGTATTACCAGACTAGTTAATGTTGAGGAGCTGGTATTACCAGACTAGTTAATGTTGAGGAGCTGGTATTACCAGACTAGTTAATGTTGAGGAGCTGGTATTACCAGACTAGTTAATGTTGAGGAGCCGGTATTACCAGACTAGTTAATGTTGAGGAGCTGGTATTACCAGACTAGTTAATGTTGAGGAGCTGGTATTACCAGACTAGTTAATGTGGAGGAGCTGATATTACCAGACTAGTTAATGTTGAGGAGCTGGTATTACCAGACTAGTTAATGTTGAGGAGCTGGTATTACCAGACTAGTTAATGTTGAGGAGCTGGTATTACCAGACTAGTTAATGTTGAGGAGCTGGTATTACCAGACTAGTTAATGTTGAGGAGCTGGTATTACCAGACTAGTTAATGTTGAGGAGCTGGTATTACCAGACTAGTTAATGTTGAGGAGCTGGTATTACCAGACTAGTTAATGTTGAGGAGCTGATATTACCAGACTAGTTAATGTTGAGGAGCTGGTATTACCAGAATAGTTAATGTTGAGGAGCTGGTATTACCAGACTAGTTAATGTTGAGGAGCTGGTATTACCAGACTAGTTAATGTTGAGGAGCTGGTATTACCAGACTAGTTAATGTTGAGGAGCTGGTATTACCAGACTAGTTAATGTTGAGGAGCTGGTATTACCAGACTAGTTAATGTTGAGGAGCTGGTATTACCAGACTAGTTAATGTTGAGGAGCTGGTATTACCAGACTAGTTAATGTTGAGGAGCTGGTATTACCAGACTAGTTAATGTTGAGGAGCTGGTATTACCAGACTAGTTAATGTTGAGGAGCTGGTATTACCAGACTAGTTAATGTTGAGGAGCTGGTATTACCAGACTAGTTAATGTTGAGGAGCTGGTATTACCAGACTAGTTAATGTTGAGGAGCTGGTATTACCAGACTAGTTAATGTTGAGGAGCTGGTATTACCAGACTAGTTAATGTTGAGGAGCTGGTATTATCAGACTAGTTAATGTTGAGGAGCTGGTATTACCAGACTAGTTAATGTGGAGGAGCTGATATTACCAGACTAGTTAACGTTGAGGAGCTGGTATTACCAGACTAGTTAACGTTGAGGAGATGGTATTACCAGACTAGTTAATGTTAAAGAGCTGGTATTACCAGACTAGTTAATGTTGAGGAGCTGGTATTACCAGACTAGTTAACGTTGAGGAGCTGGTATTACCAGACTAGTTAACGTTGAGGAGCTGGTATTACCAGACTAGTTAATGTTGAGGAGCTGGTATTACCAGACTAGTTAATGTTGAGGAGCTGGTATTACCAGACTAGTTAATGTTGAGGAGCTGGTATTACCAGACTAGTTAACGTTGAGGAGCTGGTATTACCAGACTAGTTAATGTTGAGGAGCTGGTATTACCAGACTAGTTAATGTTGAGGAGCTGGTATTACCAGACTAGTTAATGTTGAGGAGCTGGTATTACCAGACTAGTTAATGTTGAGGAGCTGGTAATACCAGACTAGTTAATGTTGAGGAGCTGGTATTACCAGACTAGTTAATGTTGAGGAGCTGGTATTACCAGACTAGTTAACGTTGAGGAGCT
>NC_143040.1:10722500-10727500 GCF_057628025.1 Oncorhynchus mykiss | reverse complement strand
ACTACACAGCCCCTGTCTAACAGAGAGAGAATCACACAGCCCCTGTCTTACAGAGAGATAACCTCACAGCCCGTGTCTTACAGACAGAGAGAACTACACAGCCCATGTCTAACAGAGAGAGAATCACACAGCCCCTGTCTTACAGAGAGATAAACACACAGCTCCTGTCTAACAGAGAGAACCACACAGCCCCTGTCTTACAGAGAGATAAACACACAGCTCCTGTCTTACAGAGAGATAAACACACAGCCCCTGTCTTACAGAGAGAGAACCACACAGCCCCTGTCTTACAGAGAGATAAACACACAGCTCCTGTCTAACAGAGAGAGAAACACACAGCTCCTGTCTAACAGAGAGAACCACACAGCCCCTGTCTTACAGAGAGATAAACACACAGCTCCTGTCTTACAGAGAGATAAACACACAGCCCCTGTCAAACAGAGAGAGAAACACACAGCTCCTGTCTAACAGAGAGAGAAACACACAGCTCCTGTCTAACAGAGAGAGAACTACACAGCCCATGTCTAACAGAGAGAGAACCACACAGCCCCTGTCTAACAGAGAGAGAACTACACAGCCCATGTCTAACAGAGAGAGAACCACACAGCCCCTGTCTAACAAACAGAGAAATACACAGCTCCTGTCTAACAGAGAGAGAACCACACATCTCCTGTCTAACAGAGAGAGAACCACACATCTCCTGTCTAACAGAGAGAGAACCACATAGCCCCTGTCTTACAAAGAGAGAACTACACAGCCCCTGTCTAACAGAGAGAGAACCACACAGCCCCTGTCTTACAGAGAGAGAACTACACAGCCCCTGTCTAACAGAGAGAACTACACAGCCCCTGTCTAACAGAGAGAGAACCACACAGCCCCTGTCTTACAGAGAGAGAACTACACAGCCCCTGTCTTACAGACAGAGAGACACTAACTGTCCAACACTGTGTTACCTGGAGAATACCACACAGCCCCTGTCTTACAGACAGAGAGACACTAACTGTCCAACACTGTGTTACCTGGAGAATAGCACACAAACACACACCAGTTCATAGAAGTTCAGACAACCACTCTGGGAGAGTGGAAACCCTCCTAAACTCTCTCTCTCACACACCGACGCACACACACTTACACCCTCTAGTCTGCTGCAGTGTGTCTGCCATTTCCCCAGCACTGTGGAGGGCTCTAGAGAATGGCAGGGCCTGTCTACACCCCATCAATCACTACACTACCTCCCCCTCTCTCTACCCTCGCTCCCCTGCTCTCTTTACCACCTATACCTTCATCCCTCACCACCAGTCCTCCTCCCTCCTCCCTCCTACCCCGTCACTCTCCTCTCCTCTCCTCTCCTTTCCTTTCCTCTCCTCTCCTCTCCTCTCCTCTCCTCTCCTCTCCTCTCCTCTCCTCTCCTCTCCTCTCCCTCATTATATCCTCATTTCCCTCTTTCCATCTCTCCCTCCTCTTCACCCCCTTTTGTGTCATCCCTCAACACCTCTCTGTCATCGCTTTCTCCTACCTCAAACCACCCTCCACCCTCTCAATTCTCTCTCTCTCTCTCTCTCTCTCTCTCTCTCTCTCCCTCTCTATCCCCTCTGTCTCCCCTGATTTATATTAGCAGATATAGGTGATCCAGCAGCTGTGTGTACATTTTAAATCCAAATAAAATATGCTTGTGCTTGAATTTCTATAACCCAAGACACACACACACACACACACACACACACACACACACACACACACACACACACACACACACACACAGGGCCATAGCGTAGTGCTGACAGAGATAGAAACGGCGTGATTGTACACACACCCTATGCCCTATCAGGACCAAAGTACTAATGTGAACAACACCTGACTCCCAAATGACACCCTATTCCCTTTATAGTGCACCAAAGTAGTGTACTAAATATTGAATATGGTGCATCTGGGGTGGCACAACAAGAGGACAGATCGTCAGACCAGACATTAGGGTTGTTGGTGTATTAACAGGAAGAGGATGTAGTGGTGCGTGTATTAACAGGAAGAGGATGTAATGGTGGTTGTATTAACAGGAATGGGTTGTAGTGGTGGATATATTAACAGGAAGTGGATGTAGTGGTGGGTGTATTAACAGGAAGTGGATGTAGTGGTGGGTGTATTAACAGGAAGAGGATGTAATGGTGGGTGTATTAACAGGAAGAGTATGTAGTGGTGGGTGAATTAACTGGAAGAGGATTTAGTGGTGGGTGTATTAACAGGAAGAGGATGTAGTGGTGGGTGAATTAACAGGAAGAGGATGTAGTGGTGGGTGTATTAACAGGAAGAGGATGTAGTGGTGGGTGTATTAACAGGAAGAGGATGTAATGGTGGGTGTATTAACAGGAAGAGTATGTAGTGGTGGGTGAATTAACTGGAAGAGGATTTAGTGGTGGGTGTATTAACAGGAAGAGGATGTAATGGTGGGTGTATTAACAGGAAGAGTATGTAGTGGTGGGTGTATTAACAGGAAGAGGATGTAGTGGTGGGAGTATTAACAGGAAGAGAATGTAGTGGTGGGTGAATTAACAGGAAGAGGATGTAGTGGTGGGTGTATTAACAGGAAGATGATGTAGTGGTGGGTGTATTAACACGAAGAGGATGTAGTGGTGGGTGTATTAACAGGAAGAGGATGTAGTGGTGGGTGAATTAACAGGAAGATGCGGAGGCTGCGTTCATGAAGGGTGTGTGTATGTGTTTATGCAGCAATGCGTACAGATTGTGTGTGTGTATGTTTGGAGAGGCTGGTGACAATGCTGATGTGTCTGTTTCTTGGAGCTTCATGATTCACCAAAGACAACTCATCTATAGTAAAGTAGGAGAGACATCACTGATGCTGCCAGGCCACTTCATTATAAACACATATTACACTATGTTCATTACACAGCACATATTACACTGTCGTCATTATACACACATAATACACTGTCTTCATTATACATTACATAATACACTGTCTTCATTATAAACACATAATACACTGTCTTCATTACACATTACATAATACACTGTCTTCATTACACAGCACATATTACACTGTCTTCATTATACATTACATAATACACTGTCTTCATTATAAACACATAATACACTGTCTTCATTATAAACACATATTACACTGTCTTCATTATACATTACATAATACACTGTCTTCATTATAAACACATATTACACTGTCTTCATTACACAGCACATATTACACTGTCTTCATTATACATTACATAATACACTGTCTTCATTATAAACACATAATACACTGTCTTCATTATAAACACATAATACACTGTCTACATTATACATTACATAATACACTGTCTTCATTATAAACACATAATACACTGTCTTCATTACACAGCACATATTACACTGTCTTCATTATACATTACATAATACACTGTCTTCATTATAAACACATAATACACTGTCTTCATTATAAACACATATTACACTGTCTTCATTATACATTACATAATACACTGTCTTCATTATAAACACATATTACACTGTCTTCATTACACAGCACATATTACACTGTCTTCATTATAAACACATAATACACTGTCTTCATTATAAACACATAATACACTGTCTTCATTACACAGCACATAATACACTGTCTTCATTATAAACACATAATACACTGTCTTCATTATAAACACATAATACACTGTCTTCATTATAAACACATATTACACTGTCTTCATTATACATTACATAATACACTGTCTTCATTATAAACACATAATACACTGTCTTCATTATACATTACATAATGCACTGTCTTCATTATACACACATAATACACTGTCTTCATTATAAACACATATTACACTGTCTTCATTATACATTACATAATACACTGTCTTCATTATACATTACATAATACACTGTCTTCATTATACATTACATAATGCACTGTCTTCATTATACACACATAATACACTGTCTTCATTATACATTACATAATACTCTGTCTTCATTATAAACACATAATACACTGTCTTCATTATACATTACATAATACACTGTCTTCATTATAAACACATAATACACTGTCTACATTATACATTACATAATACACTGTCTTCATTATAAACACATAA
This sequence comes from Oncorhynchus mykiss, assembly GCF_057628025.1. Classification (NCBI taxonomy): domain Eukaryota; kingdom Metazoa; phylum Chordata; class Actinopteri; order Salmoniformes; family Salmonidae; genus Oncorhynchus; species Oncorhynchus mykiss. Next base: position 10,723,379 of record NC_143040.1, on the reverse strand, counting down.
TACACTGTCTTCATTATAAACACATAATACACTGTCTTCATTATAAACACATAATACACTATCTTCATTATAAACACATAATACACTGTCTTCATTATAAACACATAATACACTATCTTCATTATAAACACATAATACACTGTCTTCATTATACATTACATAATGCACTGTCTTCATTATACACACATAATACACTGTCTTCATTATAAACACATATTACACTGTCTTCATTATACATTACATAATACACTGTCTTCATTATAAACACATAATACACTGTCTACATTATACATTACATAATACACTGTCTTCATTATAAACACATAATACACTGTCTTCATTATAAACACATAATACACTGTCTTCATTATAAACACATAATACACTATCTTCATTATAAACACATAATACACTGTCTTCATTATAAACACATAATACACTATCTTCATTATAAACACATAATACACTGTCTTCATTATACATTACATAATGCACTGTCTTCATTATACACACATAATACACTGTCTTCATTATAAACACATATTACACTGTCTTCATTATACATTACATAATACACTGTCTTCATTATAAACACATAATACACTGTCTTCATTATACATTACATAATGCACTGTCTTCATTATACACACATAATACACTGTCTTCATTATAAACACATAATACACTGTCTTCATTATAAACACATAATGCACTGTCTTCATTATACTTTACATAATGCACTGTCTTCATTATACACACATAATACACTGTCTTCATTATAAACACATAATACACTGTCTTCATTATATATTACATAATACACTGTCTTCATTATATATTACATAATACATTCACTTCTTTGCTTCTTTCAAATGTGTA
>NC_143040.1:10697500-10702500 GCF_057628025.1 Oncorhynchus mykiss | reverse complement strand
AGGGGAGATGTGTTCTTTAAAGGGGCAATCCGGGAGTTGTACGTCTATGTTTTGTCTTGTTTTCAATGAATGGTGTATAGCCATTGGTAATTGAAGAATATAACCTTGTCCCTCATCTCAGAGCTCCATTTTTATGGAACGGTCTGCCTACCCATGTCAGAGACGCAAACTCGGTCTCAACCTTTAAGTCTTTACTGAAGACTCATCTCTTCAGTGGGTCATATGATTGAGTGTAGTCTGGCCCAGGAGTGGGAAGGTGAACGGAAAGGCTCTGGAGCAACGAACCACCCTTGCTGTCTCTGCCTGGCCGGTTCCCTCTTTCCACTGGGATTCTCTGCCTCTAACCCTATTACAGGGGCTGAGTCACTGGCTTACTGGGGCTCTTTCATACCGTCCCTGGAGGGGGTGCGTCACCTGAGTGGGTTGAGTCACTGATGTGGTCATCCCGTCTGGGCTGGCGCCCCCCCCCCCCTGGGTTGTGCCGTGGCGGAGATCTTTGTGGGCTATACTCAGCCTTGTCTCAGGATGGTAAGTTGGTGGTTGAAGATATCCCTCTAGTGGTGTGGGCTGTGCTTTGGCAAAGTGGGTGGGGTTATATCCTTCCTGTTTGGACCTGTCCGGGGGTGTCCCCTGTTCTGTTATAATCTCCACCCGGCACAGCCAGAAGAGGACTGGCCACCCCACATAGCATGGTTCCTCTCTAGGTTTCTTCCTAGGTTTTGGCCTTTCTAGTGAGTTTTTCCTAGCCACCGTGCTTCTACACCTGCATTGCTTGCTGTTTGTGGTTTTAGGCTGGGTTTCTGTACAGCACTTTGAGATATCAGCTGATGTACGAAGGGCTATAGAAATAAATTTAATTTGATTTGATTTGACACATCAGTACACCAAAACACATCTATACATCAAGACACATCAGTACGTCCAAACACATCAAGACACATCAAGACATCAATACACAAATACACATCAAGAAGCATCAAGACATCAATACACATCAGGACATCAAGACACGTCAAGACACAGGCAGGCAAGCACGTCCTATGTGTGAAGACATACAGTGACAGTGGAGAGGAACTTTAAACTGTGCCAGCAATCAGTTAAAATGTAAATTCAAACACACACACACACACACACACGGTCCGTGGCTGTGCCAGCAATCCTATTAAACAATTTGATAACACATACACCAACGCACACTCACACACACAAACACACCAACACGCATGTGCGCACACACACACACACACACACACACACACACACACACACACACACACACACACACACACACTCTTCTCTCTTTCTACCTCTTCTTTCTACTTCATCCCCTCTCTCTCTACGTCTTCTCTCTACTTCATCCCCCTCTCTCTACCTCTTCTCTCTACTTCATCCCTCTCTCTCTACCTCTTCTTTCTACTTCATCCACTCTCTCTCTACCTCTTCTCTCTCCTTCATCCCCCTCTCTCAACCTCTTCTCTCTACTTCACCCCCTCTTTCTCTACTTCTTCTCTCTACTTCACCCCCTCTCTCTCTACCTCTTCTCTCTACTTCATCACCCTCTCTCTCTACCTATTCTGGCTCTTTCTGCCGCTATATACACACAGTAACAGTACTGAGTTAATGTGCAGGGGTACAAGGTAATAACATGGCTATATACACACAGTAACAGTACTGAGTTAATGTGCAGGGGTACAGGGTAATAACATGGCTATATACACACAGTAACAGTACTGAGTTAATGTGCAGGGGTACAAGGTAATAACATGGCTATATACACACAGTAACAGTACTGAGTTAATGTGCAGGGTACAGGGTAATAACATGGCTATATACACACAGTAACAGTACTGAGTTAATGTGCAGGGGTACAAGGTAATGGAGGTAAAAACAGAAAAGGAAGGATGAGACAGTAAAGGAAGATACAGTCAAAGAGTGAGTCTCATCTGATAACAAGAGAAAGTTTGGAAGTCTCTCTCTCTCACACACACACGAACAAACACACACACACACACACACACACACACACACACACACACACACACACACACACACACACACACACACACACACAGATGTCAGCATGATGTACAGGGTTTGTGTGTGTGTGTGTGTGTGTGTGTGTGTGTGTGTGTGTGTGTGTGTGTGTGTGTGTGTGTGTGTGTGTGTGTGTGTGTGTGTGTGTGTGTGTGTGTGTGTGTGTTATTATTACTATTATTGTTATTACTATAATTATTAATGTTTACTGTAGACTGTTACCATTTTATTGTATTTATTTTTGTATTATTATTTACTACCATTTTATATTATTATTTGCTATCATTTACAATTTTGTTACAATGTATATTGTATACATTGTTGCTTTGGCAATATTGACACAATGTTTTTCATGCCAATAAAGCAGCTTGAATTTGAATTTGAATTTGAATTTGAGAGAGAGAGACGAGGAGAGAGAGAGAGAGCGGGAGAGAGAGAGAGACGGGGAGAGAGAGAGAGAGAGAGAGAGAGACGAGGAGAGCGGGAGCGAGAGAGAGAGAGAGAGACGGGGAGAGAGAGAGAGAGAGAGAGAGAGACGAGGAGAGCGAGAGAGAGAGAGAGAGAGAGAGAGAGAGAGAGAGACGAGGAGAGAGAGAGAGAGAGCGAGCGAGAGAGAGAGAGAGAGAGAGAGAGAGGGACGGGGAGAGAGAGAGAGAGAGAGAGAGAGAGAGAGAGAGAGAGAGAGAGAGAGAGAGAGAGAGAGAGAGAGAGAGACCAACCCTGCTGTATTCCTAGTTGATGGATGCTGTGGTAGTACAGTGGAAGGAGGCCTGTTGTTTTCTATTAAGCAGAAGCTGCCATCTACTCAGTTTTCAAGTAGTGTGTGTGTGTGTGTGTGTGTGTGTGTGTGTGTGTGTGTGTGTGTGTGTGTGTGTGTGTGTGTGTGTGTGTGTGTGTGTGTGTGTAAGGGGTGGGGGATAGATTATTCCAACATCTCAAGAGCACGACGTCATGTCCTATTCAGCAACTAAAATCTATTTACTATACTCTGTAGAGTAATAATTCATTTGTGCTTGATCCCCAAAAAAAGAGTGTTGATTTATCCCCCATGGTGTTGACTCAAGATCTTTGAAATCTCACTAAGAGAATATATATGAAAAGTTAAAAAGTTGTCATTCAATATGTATGTTGGTGGAATGGTATATTTATATGGCCCCATAGACACTCACATTGTACAGCTAACATTCAACACATTTCACACAATGGTTGTGGTACAACTGAGAGTTTGTCTGGTCTAAAGAAATGACACAACTGTTGTGTAAACATTTTAGAGGAGACAAAACTCTCAGATGGACAACCTTCCAGAGGGAGATGTTTGTTTCTTACAACAAGCTCTCGCAGTGTCACTGCAGAATTACACGTTTATCAGCGTTCCTCCGAACTTCAAATGTAGAGGTTGCTCCGAATTGTCAAATTTAGAAGATGAAGCTTTTTTCACAGAGATAAAACATTAAGTTCAGGCATTCATTCCCAATGGTTAAGGTTTGAAAAAAGGGTTGAAACAACAACAATATTAAAACAGTGTTTATCACTGGGATTGAACCTTCTGATCTAGAGTTTGATCCAGCATTATGTCCCTCCACCACACCCATCCCCAACACACCTACTAAAACTACTACTTGTGTATATAGCTACTTGATGGTAATAGTGCACGCTGCTGCCCCTAGTGGCTGACGTTGAGGGCATTTCCCGACGTCCTCTGGACATGGATAGGCTTTCCAGTTGGAGTCACTTTTGAGAGATCTGCCTGGTTTCTCAACCAATGTTCCAAAGTGTGTTTGTGTAAAATGTTTTTAAAACCTTGGTGGATGTAAAGATGTTAAAATGTTGTGTTATTTAATAGTACATAACATTTTTTATCCAGTGTCGCATTTTAACATCATCAACATCAATGACATCTATAGAAACATTTCAGTGGTATTGAGTAAGCCAGTCATCTCTGACCCTACGAGGTCCAGGGCTTCCAGGTTTTCTCTTCTACCTGATCATTCATCCACTTGGTGTCCCAGGTATAAATCAGTCCCTGATTAGAGGGGAATCACCCACCTGCTGTCCCAGGTATAAATCAGTCCCTGATTAGAGGGGAATCACCCACCTGCTGTCCCAGGTATAAATCAGTCCCTGATTAGAGGGGAATCACCCACCTGCTGTCCCAGGTATAAATCAGTCCCTGATTAGAGGGGAATCACCCACCTGCTGTCCCAGGTCTAAATCAGTCCCTGATTAGAGGGGAATCACCCACCTGCTGTCCCAGGTCTAAATCAGTCCCTTATTTGATGGGAATCACCCACCTGCTCTCCCAGGTATAAATCAGTCCCTGATTAGAGGGGAATCACCCACCTGACATCCCAGGTCTAAATCAGTCCCTGATTAGATGTGAATCACCCACCTGGTGTCCCAGGTCTAAATCAGTCCCTGAATAGAGGAGAATAATTTAAAAAGCAGAGGAACTGGCTTCGAGGTGCAGAGTTGAGTTTGAGGGATTTAAGCAATACCAAACACACACACACACACACACACACACACACACAAACACACACATACACGTCCACACATCCACAAACACTCAGACACACACACACATTCTGTCTTTCTCTTTTCACAAACACTCCCCAGTGAGTGATAACTTGAATAACTTGATTTGAATCTCTAATCAAACCAAACTTTCTATATTCCCAGGCTTGGGTTTGTAGTTTGTAAACTCATCTCTCTCCTCATTGAAGGGATTACCCCTGAGGTAATACTAACTCAGAGACTCAATTATTCATCTGTTTCATAATGACAACATTTACTTTCCGACGCCGTCAACACACACACACACACACACACACACACACACACACACACACACACACACTCACACTCACACTCACACTCACACTCACACTCACACACTCACACTCACACTCACACTCACACTCACACTCACACTCACACTCACACGCACACGCACACGCACACGCACA
>NC_143040.1:10677500-10692500 GCF_057628025.1 Oncorhynchus mykiss | reverse complement strand
ATTGGTATTGGTATTGGTATTGGTTTTGTATTGAATTATTTTGTATTGGTATTGGTACTGTATTGGTACTGTATTGGTACTGTATTGGTACTGTATTGGTACTGTATTGTATTATATTTGTATTGTTTTGGTATTGTATTGAATTCTATTGTATTGATATTGTATTGTATTGGTATTGAATTATATTGTCGCTTGTTCACCAACTGCAAAGTTATATTGTCACTTATTCTGTGACTAGAAATCATAGTGCTATGAAGGAAACAGAAGCCTATGCTAAATGACACGTACCCACCCTGCCGCTGATCTGAGGTGTTCACACATCCAGGACTGAGACCATCAATGAATCCATGTCTGGAAGGACAAAGAGAAATGGCTCCCGTCTGTCCCAACCAATGAAAGGTGGGATTAACATATAACGCAGAGATTATATTTTTTTACAGCTCATGGATTTGTGTGTCAATCCGACAGTTGAGATTTTGACAGCTAATTATTATACTAAACTATCTGCTGATGGATCGGTTTTGAATTAATCATTCATATGCTTAGACACACACACGCACGCACGCACGCACACACACACACACACACACACACACACACACACACACACACACACACACACACACACACAAACACACACACACACACACACACAAACACACACAAATACACACACACACACACACACACACACGAATGGACGGACATACAAACACAGTCAGGGACACGCATGCACACACGCACATAAACACACACACACACGCACATAAACACACACACAGGTTAGTTTAAAACCTCACTGACAACACATGTATCGCTCCTCTTTCATCAGGCTCCTCTAGGCCTAGCTAGACGTCATTGATTGAATTCTCCGGCCTTATTCTGAAATGAGTTTACGTACTTGTCCAGCTATTAATCTAGCTCAGACAGGAGCCAAGAGAGGCAGACGATTATCTCAGAGCTCATTACTTTACTTTTGTCATATTCATAAACTATCGACCGTAATCAGAATCTTGTATGGACAGTCTGACCTCATCAATCTATGGACGGTCTGACCTCATCAATCTATGGACGGTCTGACCTCATCAATCTATGGACGGCCTGACCTCATCAATCTATGGACAGTCTGACCTCATCAATCTATGGACGGTCTTAACCTCATCAATCTATGGACAGTCTGACCTCATCAATCTATGGACAGTCTGACCTCATCAATCCATGGACGGTCTGACCTCATCAATCTATGGACGGTCTGACCTAATCAATGTATGGACAGTCTGACCTCATCAATCTATGGACGGTCTGACCTCATCAATCTATGGACGGCCTGACCTCATCAATCTATGGACGGCCTGACGTCATCAATCTATGGACGGTCTGACCTCATCAATCTATGGACGGTCTGACCTCCTCAATCTATGGACGGTCTGACCTCATCAATCTATGGACGGTCTGACCTCATCAATCTATGGACGGTCTGACCTCATCAATCTATGGACGGCCTGACCTCATCAATCTATGGACGGTCTGACCTCATCAATCTATGGACGGTCTGACCTAATCAATCTATGGACGGTCTGACCTCATCAATCTATGGACGGTCTGACCTCATCAATCTATGGTCAGTCTGACCTGATCAATCTATGGACGGTCTGACCTCATCAATCTATGGACGGCCTGACCTCATCAATCTATGGACGGTCTGACCTTATCAATGTATGGTCAGTCTGACCAGATCAATCTATGGGTGGTCTGACCTCATTAATCTATGGACGGCCTGACCTCATCAATCTATGGACAGTCTGACCTCATCAATCTATGGATGGTCTGACCTCATCATTCTCTCCTATACTCAATATTTTTCCTTTTCATAAATATTAAACTCACACATGCTCTCTCTCTCTTTCAACCTTTCTCTCTTTCTCGTTCTCTTAATTAAATTAATTAAATTCAAGGGCTTTATTGGCATGGGAAAGATATGTTAACATTGGCATAGCAAGTGAATTAGATAATTTAACAAAGGTGAAATAAACAATTGAAAGTGAACAATAAACATTACCCTCACAAAAGTCCCCCCCCCAAAAATAAAAGACATTTCATTTTATGTCTATATAAAGTGTTGTAACGATGTGGAAATAGTTCAAGTACAAATGGTGTTGTTTCTTCACTGGTTGCCCTTCTTGTGACAACAGGTCACACATCTTGCTGCTGTGTTTGTACATTGTGGGATTTCACCCAGTAGATATGGGAGTTTTTAAAAATTGGACTTGTTTTTGAATTTCTTGTGAGTTTGTGTAATCTGAGGGAAATATGTGTCTCAATTATGGTCATACATTCGGCAGGAAGTTAGGAAGTGCAGCTCAGTTTCCACCTCATTTTGTGGGCAGTGTGCTCATAGCCTGTATTCTTGTCACGCTCTAACCTTAGATATCTCTGTTTTCTTTATATCTTGGTTAGGTCAGGGTGTGACGAGGGAGGGTATGCTGGTTTTGAATTGTATGTATGTCTAAGGGTTTTGGTAAGTCTAGGTATATGTATGTCTATGGTGGCCTGAATTGGTTCCCAATCAGAGGCAGCTGTTTATCATATTTAGGTTGCCATTTTCCCTTTTGGTTTTGTGGGTTCTTGTCTATGTGTAGTTGCCTGTTAGCGCTCATGTGTATAGCTTCACGGGTCATTTGGTTGTTTGCTATTTTGTTAGTTTGTTAGTCATTTAATAAATGAAGAATGTACGCTTACCACGCTGCGCCTTGGTCTCCTCCTTACGACGGACGTGACAATTCTCTTGAGAGCCAGGTCTGCCTCAGGCGGCCTTTCTCAATGCAAGGCTATGATCACAGAGTCTGTGTCGGTGGTTCCTCCTTTAAAAGTTATCTAATTGTCAGCCACCCTGGGGGTTAGCCTTGCAATAACAAAGTGGTGAGACGCATAGTCCCCAATATTTAAATGTTCAGGTACACTCAGATAGGTGTCTGTGTCACATACAGTAACCACTCACAGAGGCACACACAACTTGCATTTCTATAACCTCGGACCCCCCCCCCACACACACACACACACACACAAAACCTTTGCTTATGGATAGATCTTTGGAGTGCTGTGACATGTCAGTACTACAACTTGCTGCACAGTTTGGAGGAAGAAGGCTACCTTGACCTGTCGAATTCTATCCACCTCTTCTGTGTGGGATATGTGTTCCTACCTCATCTGCGGGCAGATCTGCAGCATTTCACAGAGAGTTGGAATAATCACCCTTTAATGATGTTCTCTCTCTATCCATCTGTCTCTCGTCTGCAGGTGTGTTTTGATGTGAGAGAGGAAGCCAGTCCCGTCATCGCCATCTCACCCGCTCTTAATATAAACTTCGGGCCGATTGGGAGCCCAAGGCTGTTTAGGAGACACTGCTGGAGACACTATGTAATTGTGATGAACTGAGAGAATATTAGGGTAACACTGTAATTCATTAATCATATGCTGTCTTCCATGTTCCTCTGTTTTACCTCTTTCCTGTTCTGACTTCTACCCCTCTCTCCCCACCTCCTCATTCTTCCTCTTTTTATAATGCACACCATATGGTCATTGAAGTACAGATTGATCTTGCATTTATAATATAATATTACAATTCTAACATTTGTAATGATTGTATTATGTATTTAACACACCTGGACAATGAACTTTCAATAAAGTGTTTCACATTCTCCACTGGTTGAATGTAAGTATCTCATTGAAATGCTACACCTGTCCTGTCTCACAGAGATTCATACCTGACCCGCACCTTTTCTTACCAGGGAAGAGTTACATGATCAGTGAATATATTCAATGTTCAGGCTACAATGTGTCTTCGAAAGCCAAGTTAATAAACAGATCATTGACCATTTCGTATCCCACCGTACCTTCTCTGCTGTGCAATCCGGGTTTCCGAGCTGGTCACGGGTGCACCTCAGCCACGCTCAAGGTACTGAACGATATCATAACTGCCATCGATAAAAGATCGCTGCCCACACCTGCCTGTCCGTCCAGCATCACTGCTCTGGACGGTTCTGACTTAGAATATGTGGACAGCTACAAATACCTAGGTGTCTGGTTAGACTGTAAACTCTCCTTCCAGACTCACATTGAGCATCTCCAATCCAAAATGAAATCTTTAATCAGCTTCTTATTTCGCAACAAAGCCTCCTTCACTCACGCCGCCAAACATACCCTCGTAAAACTGACTATCCTACCGATCCTCAACTTCGGCAATGTCATCTACAAAATAGCTTCAAATACTCTACTCAGCAACTGGATGCAGTCTATCACAGTGCCATCCGTTTTGTCACCAAAGCCCCTTATTCCACCCACCACTTCGACCTGTATGCTCTAGTCGTCTGGCCCTCACTACATATTTTTCACCAAACCCACTGGCTCCAGGTGATCTATAGGTCTATGCTAGGTAAAGCTCCGCCTTATCTCAGCTCACTGGCCTTCCAGTTCTCTGCTGCCAATGACTGGAATGACCTGTAAAAATCACTAAAGCTGGATGGAGACTTATATTTCCCTCAATAACTTTAAACATCATCTATCTGAGCAGCTAACCGATCACTGCAGCTGTACACAGCCCACCAGTAAATAGCCCATCCAATCTACCTACCTCATCCCCATATTGTTTTTATTTACTTTTCTGCTCTTTTGCACACCATTGTTTCTACTTGCACATCATCATCTGCTCATCTATCACTATCACTATTTTGCTAAACTGTAATTACTTTGCTACTATGGCCTATTTATTGCCTTACCTCCACACACTGTATCTAGACTTTCTTTACTTTATTTTCTTTATTGTGTTGTTGACTGTATGTTTGTTTATTCCATGTGTAACTCTGTGTTGTTGACTGTATGTTTGTTTATTCCATGTGTAACTCTGTGTTGTTGACTGTATGTTTGTTTATTCCATGTGTAACTCTGTGTTGTTGACTGTATGTTTGTTTATTCCATGTGTAACTCTGTGTTGTTGACTGTATGTTTGTTTATTCCATGTGTAACTCTGTGTTGTTGACTGTATGTTTGTTTATTCCATGTGTAACTCTGTGTTGTTGACTGTATGTTTGTTTATTCCATGTGTAACTCTGTGTTGTTGACTGTATGTTTGTTTATTCCATGTGTAACTCTGTGTTGTTGACTGTATGTTTGTTTATTCCATGTGTAACTCTGTGTTGTTGACTGTATGTTTGTTTATTCCATGTGTAACTCTGTGTTGTTGACTGTATGTTTGTTTATTCCATGTGTAACTCTGTGTTGTTGACTGTATGTTTGTTTATTCCATGTGTAACTCTGTGTTGTTGACTGTATGTTTGTTTATTCCATGTGTAACTCTGTGTTGTTGACTGTATGTTTGTTTATTCCATGTGTAACTCTGTGTTGTTGACTGTATGTTTGTTTATTCCATGTGTAACTCTGTGTTGTTGACTGTATGTTTGTTTATTCCATGTGTAACTCTGTGTTGTTGACTGTATGTTTGTTTATTCCATGTGTAACTCTGTGTTGTTGACTGTATGTTTGTTTATTCCATGTGTAACTCTGTGTTGTTGTTTGTGTCGCACTGCTTTGCTTTATCTTGGCCAGGTCGCAATTGTAAATAAGAACTTGTTCTCAACCAGCTTACCTGGTTAAATTATGGTGAGATAGGCTACATACTGTAGCCAGCTACACATCCATAGGCATACAGTTATTTTTATCCCAACTACACAATAAGAAAGTAATTAGATAGCTAGCTATGTTACTTCAGCTGCATTGCATGGCAAATATAAGCAAGGCAAATATAAGCAAGGCAAGCTTACACAATTGTACATTCAATGTGCAGTAAATGCTTCAGCTAGCTAGATTCTTTACATCCACTGTTTCACAAGACAACAGCCTGGCTTGCGGCTTTTCTCAGGAGTCCCTAAAACATTACACAGCTAGCTGGCTAATCTTAGCTAGTCAGCCAAATTGCTAAATAGCAATTTTCGTAAATTAACTTCATGACAAAAGAAAATATGCACAATTGTTTGTCTCCACATTAACTAACATATTAATCTCAATTGTATATTTTTTGGGTTTGACTCATTATGACATCATAACTACTTACATTTGCTTCCACCGTAATATTTTGTCAGCCATCTTTGCTGAAGAAAGTCAGCAGCGATTGAAGGCTCGCGTCAAATTCGTAAACCACTCGATATGATTGGCCATATAAAAACCATTGAACCCAAATGCATAATGAGTGCTCTTGCATTGTTCTGGAGCTATGAAGCCATGACCCTGGGTACCTCTAAGTCCCACGGTGTAAGCTCGCAACTTTTAAAGGAGGAACCACTATAGTCAAAGCTTTCCTTAAGTTTGGGTCAGTCACCGTGGTCAGGTATTCTCTGTTTAGGGGCAAATAGCATTCTAGTGTGCTCTGTTCTTTTGTAAAAAAAAACTTTCCATTGTGTCAAGAAATTATCTTTTTGTTTTCTCATGATTTGGTTAGGTTTAATTGTGTTGCTGCCCTCGGGCTCTGTGGGGTGTGTTTGTGTTTGTGAACAGAGCCCCAGGACCAGCTTGCTTTGGGAACTCCTCTCCTTCTCTCTGTAGGTGATGGCTTTGTTATGGAAGGTTTGGGAGTCACTTCCTTTTAGTTGGTTGTAGAATTTTATGGCTATTTTCTGAATTCTGTATGCAGTCTCGATTTGGTGTTTGTCCAATTTTGTGAATTATAGGTTGGTGAGAAATGTATTTTTTGCAAATTTTTGTGTCCATAGATTTTATAATGTTTTTTCCCCAACACTGCTTTCCATCAATTTGTATAGCAGACCCTCGTGCCAAATTGAGTCAAAAGCTTTTTTGAACTCAACAAAGCATGAGAAGAGTTTTACTGTTTTGCTTTGTTTGTTTGTCAATTAGGGTGTGCAGGGTGAATACGTGGTCTGTCGTAAGGTAATTTGGTAAAAAGCCAATTTGACATTGTTTTCACTGAGGAAAGTCTTCTGTTAATAATAATAATGCGTAGGATTTTCCCAAGGTTGCTTTTGACACAGTTGTTGGAGTCAAATTTGTCTCCACTTTTGTGTATTGGGGTGATGAGTTCTCTCTCTCTCTCTCGCTCTCTCTCTCTCTCTCTCTCTCTCTCTCTCTCTCTCTCTCACACTCCACCTTTCTCTCTCGCCTTCACCTTACTCTCTCTTTTGCTCTGTTTCTCTCTCACCTCTCTCCATTTCTTCTTCTCACTCCTCTTTCATCCACTCCCCCTCCTCTCCCCTCTCTCTTCTTTCATCCGCTCCCTCCTCCTCTCCTCTCTTCTATCCCCCACTCCCCACGTGTTCTTAACACAGAGAATACACCTGTCTTTTTTCTATATTCTTTTCCCCACGGATCCTCTCTGCTCCAGCTAATTAAGTTTGTCAGTCAACTAGCTCCGAGTGGATTAGTGCAAGACTTCTTGGGCAGAGAAAGAAAGAGAGTGAGAGCTATGGATAGATAAAGAGAGAGAAAGAGAGAGAGAGTGAACAGCTGGAGGTAGCCTGGAGGAGGTTAAATAACATGGCAACATTCAAAAAATGGATTAAAAAGCTATATTTCATCACTGCCTCAACTCTCTCATAACGTTCCCTCTCTCTAGCTCTTTCTCTCTCTCTCTCTCTTGCTCTCTCTCTCTCACTCCTCACATTAACACTCTCAAAACACATAGACAGATATTTTGTTATTTCAGCTAAGTAAGTATATGGACATTACAAATAAAATACACTATCTACCATACAAGACATAGGACAAAGCACATCCACAACATGATAAAAATACTACACACAGGACAAAGTGATGATATACTGTATATAGTACAACATGGTGATGAACTATATACAGTACAGTACAATATGGTGATATACTATATACAGTACAATATGATGATATACTATATACAGTACAACATGATGATATACTATATCCAGTACAACATGAAGTATATACTATATACAGTAAAAAATGATGATATACTATACACAGTTCAACATGGTGATATACTATATAGTATACATTACAACATGATGATATACTATATAGTGTACATTACAACATGGTGATATACTATATACATTACAACATGATGCTATACTATATTCAGTACAACATTATGATATACTATACACAGTACAACATTGAGATATACTATATACATTACACCATAATTATATACTATATACTGTACATTACAACATGCCTATATACTATATGCAGTACGACATTATGATATACTATACACAGTACAACATGGTAATATACTATATACATTACAACATGATTATGTACTATATACTGTACAGTAAAACATGATGATATACTAAATACAGTACAACATGATGATATACTATATACAGTACAACATGATGATATACTATATACAGTACCATATGATTATATGCTATATACAGTACAACATGATGAAACACAATATACTGTACATTACAACATGATGATCAACTATGTACAGAACAACATTGAGATATACTATATACAGTACAACATGGTGATATACTATATACAGTACAACATGGTGATATACCATATACACAGTACAACATGATGATATACTATCCACAGTACAACACAATGATATTCTATATACAGTACAACATGATGATATACTATATACAGTACAACATGATGAAATACTATATACAGTACATTACAACATGGTGATATACTATATACTGTACAACATGATGATATACTATATACAGTACAACATGATGATATACTATATACAGTTCAACATGATGATATACTATATACAGTTCAACATGATGATATACTATATACAGTACATTACAACATGATGATATACTATATACAGTTCAACATGATGATATACTATATACAGTACATTACAACATGATGATATACTATATACAGTTCAACATGATGATATACTATATACAGTTCAACATGATGATATACTATATACATTACAACATGATGATATACTATATACAGTACATTACAACATGATGATATACTATATACAGTTCAACATGATGATATACTATATACAGTACATTACAACATGATGATATACTATATACAGTTCAACATGATGATATACTATATACAGTACATTACAACATGATGATATACTATATACAGTACATTACAACATGATGATATACTATATACAGTTCAACATGATGATATACTATATACAGTACATTACAACATGATGATATACTATATACAGTTCAACATGATGATATACTATATACAGTTCAACATGATGATATACTATATACAGTACATTACAACATGATGATATACTATATACAGTTCAACATGATGATATACTATATACAGTACATTACAACATGATGATATACTATATACAGTTCAACATGATGATATACTATATACAGTTCAACATGATGATATACTATATACAGTACATTACAACATGATGATATACTATATACAGTTCAACATGATGATATACTATATACAGTACATTACAACATGATGATATACTATATACAGTTCAACATGATGATATACTATATACAGTTCAACATGATGATATACTATATACATTACAACATGATGATATACTATATACAGTACATTACAACATGATGATATACTATATACAGTTCAACATGATGATATACTATATACAGTACATTACAACATGATGATATACTATATACAGTTCAACATGATGATATACTATATACAGTACATTACAACATGATGATATACTATATACAGTACATTACAACATGATGATATACTATATACAGTTCAACATGATGATATACTATATACAGTACATTACAACATGATGATATACTATATACAGTTCAACATGATGATATACTATATACAGTTCAACATGATGATATACTATATACAGTACATTACAACATGATGATATACTATATACAGTTCAACATGATGATATACTATATACAGTACATTACAACATGATGATATACTATATACAGTACATTACAACATGATGATATACTATATACAGTACATTACAACATGATGATATACTATATACAGTTCAACATGATGATATACTATATACAGTTCAACATGATGATATACTATATACAGTACATTACAACATGATGATATACTATATACAGTACATTACAACATGATGATATACTATATACAGTTCAACATGATGATATACTATATACAGTTCAACATGATGATATACTATATACAGTACATTACAACATGATGATATACTATATACAGTTCAACATGATGATATACTATATACAGTACATTACAACATGATGATATACTATATACAGTTCAACATGATGATATACTATATACAGTTCAACATGATGATATACTATATACAGTACATTACAACATGATGATATACTATATACAGTTCAACATGATGATATACTATATACAGTACATTACAACATGATGATATACTATATACAGTTCAACATGATGATATACTATATACAGTACATTACAACATGATGATATACTATATACAGTTCAACATGATGATATACTATATACAGTACATTACAACATGATGATATACTATATACAGTTCAACATGATGATATACTATATACAGTTCAACATGATGATATACTATATACAGTACATTACAACATGATGATATACTATATACAGTACATTACAACATGATGATATACTATATACAGTTCAACAAGGTGATATACTATGTGCAGTACAACATGATGATATACTATATACAGTACGTTACAACATGATGATATACTATATACAGTACAACATGGTGATATACTATGTACAGTACAACATGATGATATACTATATACATTACAACAAGGTGATATACTATGTACATTACAACAAGGTGACATACTATGTACAGTACAACAAGGTGATATACTATATACAGTATATTACAACATAATGATATAGTATGTACAGTACAACATGGTGATATACTATGTACAGTACAACATGATGATATACTATGTACAGTACAACATGATGATATACTATATACATTACAACAAGGTGATATAATATGTACAGTACAACATGATGATATACTATATACAGTACAACATGATGATATACTATATACAGCACAACATGGTGATATACTATATACATTACAACATGGTGATATACTATATACATTACAACATGGTGATATAATATGTACAGTACAACATGATGATATACTATATACAGTACAACATGATGATATACTATGTACATTACAACATGATGATATACTATATACATTACAACAAGGTGATATACTATGTACAGTACAACATGATGATATACTATATACAGTACAACATGATGATATACTATATACAGTTCAACATGATGATATACAATATACAGTACATTACAACAAGGTGATATACTATATACAGTACAACGTGATGATATACTATATACAGTACAACAAGGTGTTATACTACACAGTGCTTATCTTACATTTACCGCTGTACTAAATGTTGGTGCTTGGTGTTAATATTGTCTTTTTCAGATGTTCAAATGTTGCCTGTGTTTTTGTGTGTGTGTGTGTGTGTGTGTGTGTGTGTGTGTGTGTGTGTGTGGGGGGGGGGCTTCAGGGAGAACAATAGAGAACAGCAGGGAGGATAAATAACAACAACAACGAAGACAAGTGTTTATGCGTATGACTACTTCCCTGTGACCTCGCCGTGACCTTTTGGTCTGGTGTTCTAATTTAACTGTATATATGAATATGAATATGTATGTATGACTTGTGTGTAAATAGTATTTTTGTCTCCTCTTGGTGTCTTTCCTACAACTCTTATTTTCATTTTATATTTAATAATCTTTTGTTGTTCTTCTCTATTACTGTAACTGAAACATCTGCACGCACATAGTGCTTTCCTGCATCCTGAACCCGCGTCACACATACACTTCACACACACACACATGCACACACACGCACATAAGCCGTAACAAGGTTTCCGCGTGACAACAAAGCGAGAGATACCCACATGAATAATTGAAACCCAAAGCTAACACAACATGTCCGTACTCTCCCTTTCTCCCTCTCTCTCTCGCTCTCTCTCTCTATCTTTCTCTCTCCCATACTCCCTCCCTCTCTCTCTCACTCTCTCTCACTCTCTCTCCTTTCCTTACCCCTCTCTTCTCCCCATCCTCCCTCCCTATCTCTCTCACTCTCTCATTTCCTTATCCTTCTCTTCTCTCCCTCTCCCTTCCTCCCTCTCTGACTCCTTTCCTTACCCCTCTCTTCTCCCCATCCTCCCTTCCTCCCTCTCTGTCTCCTTTCCTTACCACTCTCTTCTCCCCTCCCTCCCTCCCTCTCTCCCTCCCTCCCTCTCTCTCATGTCCTTATCCCTCTCTTCTCTCCCTCTCCCTTCCTCCCTCTCTTCTCTCCATCTTCATAATCGTCCAACCTTTACAGCTTGAAAGGCTCAACCTCCTTTCTCATAGTGTTTAATGCAGTGAAGCTATCCCTTGGCTCTGTGCTGAATAGTATTAGACCAATCCTCGCCCTGCTGTGGTGACACGCTTCAGGTAGACTCACACACACACACTCGCACACACGCACAAAACGCCTGCACGCAAACACACACACACACACATGCTTACACACACCTGCGATGGAGAAGGCTTCTCTGTGCAGGCCGAATCACCTCCGCTTTGATGTTCCACATCCAAAGAGATGAGGGGGCTAGAGCGGTAAACATGGTTAGTGTGTGTGTGAGTGCGTGAGTATTGCAGCGGAAGTCTAGGTCTCGGTAGCTTGACCTTCACTAGCCCGTTTGGGAGAAACGTGTGTGTCCACTGCAGCTTACCTCCAGTCCTCAACATTACCCAGGAGAAGTTCAGCATTTGCTGGAGGCTATCCATCTAGCTCTGAAAAACAAAACTATAACAACCTCCTACCTGGGTTCAGCACACAGCATCACCAATTTCACAGACAAACTCTCTATGAACACAGAGAAAGAGAGACACAATTTGGTGGTGGACTCCAATAGAGAGACACCATTTGGTGGTGGACTCCAATAGAGAGACACCATTTGGTGGTGGACTCCAATAGAGAGACACCATTTGGTGGTGGACTCCAATAGAGAGACACCATTTGGTGGTGGACTCCAATAGAGAGACACCATTTGGTGGTGGACTCCAATAGAGAGACACCATTTGGTGGTGGACTACAATAGAGAGACACCATTTGGTGGTGGACTCCAATAGATAGACACCATTTGGTGGTGGACTCCAATAGAGAGACACCATTTGGTGGTGGACTCCAATAGAGAGACACCATTTGGTGAGGGACTCCAATAGAGAGACACCATTTGGTGGTGGACTCCAATAGAGAGACACCATTTGGTGGTGGACTCCAATAGAGAGACACCATTTGGTGGTGGACTCCAATAGAGAGACACCATTTGGAGAGGGACTCCAATAGAGAGACACCATTTGGTGGTGGACTCCAATAGAGAGACACCATTTGGTGAGGGACTCCAATAGAGAGACACCATTTGGTGGTGGACTCCAATAGAGAGACACCATTTGGTGAGGGACTCCAATAGAGAGACACCATTTGGTGGTGGACTCCAATAGAGAGACACCATTTGGTGAGGGACTCCAATAGAGAGACACCATTTGGTGGTGGACGCCAATAGAGAGACACCATTTGGTGGTGGACTCCAATAGAACACACACTCACACACACACACACACACACACACACACACACACACACACAGACACACACACACACACACACACACACACACACACACACACACACACACACACACACACACACACACACACACACACACACACAGAGAGAGAGACACACACACAGCAAACAAGAACAGGAGGAACATTTAGTGACAGTGTTGATGATGGTTTTATGATCACTAAACACCAGTAAGGAAGTCCAGAATAAAGGTTGTCCTTGTGGAAAATGGTCCAGATGGTGAAGTAGAGGACAGGGGTTTCTAGTGTTGTCTCAACCTGTCCTGTGAGGTGAGGTAGAGGACAGGGGTTTCTAGTGTTGTCTCAACCAGTCCTCCTGTGAGGTGAGGTAGAGGACAGGGGTTTCTAGTGTTGTCTCAACCTGTCCTCCTGTGAGGTGAGGTAGATGACAGGGGTTTCTAGTGTTGTCTCAACCTGTCCTCCTGTGAGGTGAGGTAGAGGACAGTGGTTTCTAGTGTTGTCTCAACCTGTCCTCCTGTGAGGTGAGGTAGATGACAGGGGTTTCTAGTGTTGTCTCAACCTGTCCTCCTGTGAGGTGAGGTAGAGGACAGTGGTTTCTAGTGTTGTCTCAACCTGTCCTGTGAGGTGAGGTAGAGGACAGGGGTTTCTAGTGTTGTCTCAACCTGTCCTGCTGTGAGGTGAGGTAGAGGACAGGGGTTTCTAGTGTTGTCTCAACCTGTCCTCCTGTGAGGTGAGGTAGAGGACAGTGGTTTCTAGTGTCTCAACCTGTCCTCCTGTTAGGTGAGGTAGAGGACAGGGGTTTCTAGTGTTGTCTCAACCTGTCCTGTGAGGTGAGGTAGAGGACAGGGTTTTCTAGTGTCTCAACCTGTCCTGTGAGGTGAGGTAGAGGACAGGGGTTTCTAGTGTTGTCTCAACCTCTCCTGCTGTGAGGTGAGGTAGAGGACAGGGGTTTCTAGTGTTGTCTCAACCTTTCCTCCTGTGAGGTGAGGTAGAGGACAGGGGTTTCTAGTGTCTCAACCTGTCCTGTGAGGTGAGGTAGAGGACAGGGGTTTCTAGTGTTGTCTCAACCTGTCCACCTGTGAGGTGAGGTAGAGGACAGGGGTTTCTAGTGTTGTCTCAACCTGTCCTCCTGTGAGGTGAGGTAGAGGACAGGGGTTTCTAGTGTTGTCTCAACCTGTCCTCCTGTGAGGTGAGGTAGAGGACAGGGGTTTCTAGTGTTGTCCCAACCTGTCCTCCTGTGAGGTGAGGTAGAAGACAGGGGTTTCTAGTGTTGTCTCAACCTGTCCTCCT
>NC_143040.1:10670000-10672500 GCF_057628025.1 Oncorhynchus mykiss | reverse complement strand
GACCGGTGGTTAGTAGACCGGTGGTCAGTAGACCGGTGATTAGTAGACCGATGGCTAGTAGACCGGTGGTCAGTAGACTGGTGGTTAGTAGACCGGTGGTCAGTAGACTGGTGGTTAGTAGACCGTAGCTAGTAGACTGGTGGTCAGTAGACCGGTGGTCAGTAGACCGGTGGTTAGTAGACCGGTGGTCAGTAGACTGGTGGTTAGTAGACCGTAGCTAGTAGACCGGTGGTTAGTAGACTGGCGGTCAGTAGACCGGTGGTCAGTAGACCTGTGGTTAGTAGACTGGTGGTTAGTAGACTGGTGGTCAGTAGACCGGTGGTCAGTAGACCTGTGGTTAGTAGACTGGTGGTTAGTAGACTGGTGGTCAGTAGACCGGTGGTCAGTAGACCGGTGGTTAGTAGACCGGTGGTCAGTAGACTGGTGGTTAGTAGACCGTAGCTAGTAGACTGGTGGTCAGTAGACCGGTGGTCAGTAGACCGGTGGTTAGTAGACCTGTGGTCAGTAGACTGGTGGTTAGTAGACCGTAGCTAGTAGACCGGTGGTTAGTAGACTGGTGGTCAGTAGACCGGTGGTCAGTAGACCTGTGGTTAGTAGACTGGTGGTTAGTAGACTGGTGGTCAGTAGACCGGTGGTCAGTAGACCTGTGGTTAGTAGACTGGTGGTTAGTAGACCGGTGGTCAGTAGACCGGTGATTAGTAGACCGATGGCTAGTAGACCGGTGGTCAGTAGACTGGTGGTTAGTAGACCGGTGGTCAGTAGACTGGTGGTTAGTAGACCGTAGCTAGTAGACTGGTGGTCAGTAGACCTGTGGTTAGTAGACTGGTGGTTAGTAGACCGGTGGTCAGTAGACCGGTGATTAGTAGACCGATGGCTAGTAGACCGGTGGTCAGTAGACTGGTGGTTAGTAGACCGGTGGTCAGTAGACTGGTGGTTAGTAGACCGTAGCTAGTAGACTGGTGGTCAGTAGACCGGTGGTCAGTAGACCGGTGGTTAGTAGACCGGTGGTCAGTAGACTGGTGGTTAGTAGACCGTAGCTAGTAGACCGGTGGTTAGTAGACTTGTGGTCAGTAGACCGGTGGTCAGTAGACCTGTGGTTAGTAGACCGTAGCTAGTAGACCGGTGGTTAGTAGACTGGTGGTCAGTAGACCGGTGGTCAGTAGACCGGTGGTCAGTAGACCGGTGATTAGTAGACCGGTGGTTAGTAGACCGGTGGTCAGTAGACCGGTGATTAGTAGACCGATGGCTAGTAGACCGGTGGTCAGTAGACTGGTGGTTAGTAGACCGGTGGTCAGTAGACTGGTGGTTAGTAGACCGTAGCTAGTAGACTGGTGGTCAGTAGACCGGTGGTCAGTAGACCGGTGGTTAGTAGACCGGTGGTCAGTAGACTGGTGGTTAGTAGACCGTAGCTAGTAGACCGGTGTATAGTAGACTGGTGGTCAGTAGTCCGGTGGTCAGTAGACCTGTGGTTAGTAGACTGGTGGTTAGTAGACTGGTGGTCAGTAGACCGGTGGTCAGTAGACCTGTGGTTAGTAGACTGGTGGTTAGTAGACTGGTGGTCAGTAGGGTGCCATTACAGGGAATAGGGTGCCATTAAAGGGAATAGGGTGCCATCTCTATCCTCCTCTATAACCTCCTCTCTATCTATCTAACCTCCTCTCTATCTCTCTAACTTCCTCTCTAACCTCCTCTCTATCTCTCTAACCTCCTCTCTATCTCTCTAAACAACTCTCTATTGTCCTCTAAAACCTCCTCTCTAACAACCTCTCTATCTCTCTAACCTCCTCTCTATCTCTCTAACTTCCTCTCTAACCTCCTCTCTATCTCTATATCCTCCTCTCTAATCTCTAACCTCCTCTCTATCTCTCTAACCTCCTCTCTTACCTCCTCTCTATCTCTCCAACCGCCTCTATATCTCTCTATCTTCCTCTATAATCTCCTCTTTTCTCTCTAACCTCCTCTCTATGTACCTGTCCTCCTCTCTAACCTCCTCTCTATCTCTCTAACATCCTCACTATCTCTCTAAACTCATCTCTATCTACCTGTCCTTCTCTCTGACCTCCTCTCTATCTCTCCAACCTCTTCTCCAACCTCTTCTCCAACCTACTCTCTAACGTCCTGTCTAACCTCCTCTCTATCTCTCTGAACTCCTCCCTATCCTCCTCTCTATCTCTCTAACCGCTTCTTTATCTCTCTAACCTCCTCTCTAACCTCTCTATTGTTCTAACCTCCTCTCTATCTCTCTAAACTCCGCTAAATCTTTCTAACCTCCTCTCTAACCTCCTCTCTATCTCTCTGACCTCCTCTCTATCTTTCTGAGCTCCTCTCTATCTCTCTATATTCCTATATAACCTCCTCTCTTATCTCCTCTCTATCTCTCTAATTTCCTCTCTATCCTCCTCTCTATCTTTCTAGCCTCTATATCTCTCTAACCGCCTCTCTTTCCTCCTCTCTATCTCTCTATCCTCCTCTATAACCTCCTCTTTATCTCTCTAACCTC
>NC_143040.1:10637500-10665000 GCF_057628025.1 Oncorhynchus mykiss | reverse complement strand
TGACAGGAGAAGACGCTGTCTTTACCTTAAAGAATATATCTGGGAATCGTTTTTCAGAAAACATGGCCGCCTCAATTTGTTTTGATAAAACAGCAGAGAGATGAGCGATGGACCTGAGGTACGTTATAATTTAATTCAATAAAAATAGGTGAAGAATGTTATGACAGATTCCAGAATTAATTTTAGACGTACACCACCGTTCAAATGTTTGGGTCACTTGTTTTTTTGTCTTTAAAATAACATCCAATTGATCCGAAATACAGTGTAGACATCATTACATTTTAAAATTATGATTGTAGCTGGAAAAGGCTGATTTTTAATAGAATATCTACATAGGCGTACAGAGGCCCATTATCAGCAACCATCACTCCTGTGTTCCAATGGCACGGTGTGTTACCTAATCCAAGTTTATCATTTTAAAAGGCTAATTGATCATTAGAAAACCTTTTTGCAATTATGTTATCACAGCTGAAAACTGTTCTGGTTAAAGAAGAAATACAACTGGACTTCTTTAGACTAGTTAAGTATCTGGAGCATCAGCATTTGTGGGTTCGATTACAGGCTCAAAATGGCCAGAAACAAAGACCTTTCTTCTGAAACTCATCAGTAAGTTCTGAGAAATGAAAGCTATTCCATGTGAGAAATTGCCAAGAAAGTGAAGATCTTGTACAACCCTGTGTACTTCTCCCTTCACAGAACAGAGAAAACTGGCTCTAACCCCGGTGCACAACTGAACAAGAGGACAAGTACATTGGAGTGTCTAGATTTAGAAACAGACCCCTCACAAGTCCTCAACTGGCAGCTTCATTAAACAGTTTCTGCAAAACAACAGTCTCAACGTCAACAGTGAAGAGGCGAATGCGGGATGCTGGTCTTCTAGGCAGAGTTGCAAAGAAAAAGCCGTACCTCAGACTGGTCAATAACAAGAAAATATTAAGATGGGCAAAATAACACAGACACTGGCCAGAGGAACTGGGCCCTGGTCAAATAACACCCTATTCCTCTATGTGCCCTGGTCAAATACCACCCTATTCCCCTATGGACCCTGGTCAAATAACACCCTATTCCCCTCTGGGCCCTGATCAAATACCACCCTATTCCCCTATGGGCCCTGGTCAAATAACACCCTATTCCTCTATGTGCCATGGTCAAATACCACCCTATTCCTCTATGGGCCCTGGTCAAATACCACCCTATTCCCCTATGGACCCTGGTCAAATAACACCCTATTCCCCTCTGGGCCCTGATCAAATACCACCCTATTCCTTTATGGGCCCTGGTCAAATACCACCTTATTCCTCTATGGGCCCTGGTCAAATAGCGCCCTATTCCACTATGTGCCCTGGTCAAATACCACCTTATTCCTCTATGGGCCCTGGTCAAATACCGCCCTATTCCTCTATGGGCCCTGGTCAAATACCGCCCTATTCCTCTATGGGCCCTGGTCAAATACCACCCTATTCCTCTATGGACCCTAGTCAAATAACACCCTATTCCTCTATGGGCCCTGGCCAAATAACACCCTATTCCTCTATGGGCCCTGGTCAAACGTAGTGCACTATGGAGGGAACAGGTTCCATTTCAGTATTAGGGGACTGTGTTGGGTAATGGAAGGATCAGTGTTTGGGTAGGTATTTCAGAAAGTAGGGGACTGTGTTGGGTAATGGAAGGATCAGTGTTTGGGTAGGTATTTCAGAAAGTAAGGGACTGTGTTGGGTAATGGAAGGATCAGTGTTTGGGTAGGTATTTCAGAAAGTAGGGGACTGTGTTGGGTAATGGAAGGATCAGTGTTTGGGTAGGTATTTCAGAAAGTAGGGGACTGTGTTGGGTAATGGAAGGATCCGTGTTTGGGTAGGGGAGTCACATAACGCACCTACTGGGGTCTGAGAGCTCGCATTTGTTTAATCTTAAATGTTGTACATACACACACACACACATGACACACACACACACACACACACACACATATACAATCTGTCTGAGGATCACATCGTCAGATGGAGGAAGGGAGCAGGCTGGCTCTGGATGAGACGCCGTGTGATGACAAATATTACAATCTGAGAGGAATCAGGTTCCGTCATTATTCTGTCTAAACCAAATCAGCTCCCCGTCACTGCTGATGGAGTCAGACCATACAGAGGCAGGAGAGAGCTGGGGTTGTGGGAAACAAAGAAATATAAGATAGGAGAAGAGAAGGGAGGAGAGACCAGGAGGAGAGGCGTGGTGGAGAGCAGGAGGAGAGGTGTAGAGGAGAGCAGGAGGAGAGGCGTGGTGGAGAGCAGGAGGAGAGGTGTAGAGGAGAGCATGAGGAGAGGCGTGATGGAGAGCAGGAGGAAAGGCCTGGAGGAGAGGCGTGGAGGAGAGGCGCTGAGGAGAGGCGTGGTGGAGAGCAGGAGGAGAGGTGTGGAGGAGAGCAGGAGGAGAGGTGTGGTGGAGAGCAGGAGGAGAGGCGTGGAGGAGAGGCGTGGAGGAGAGGCGCGGAGGAGAGGCATGGAGGAGAGGCATGGAGGAGAGCAGGAGGAGGGGCGTGGAGGAGAGGCGTGGAGGAGAGCAGGAGGAGAAGCGTGGAGGAGAGCAGGAGGAGAGGCGTGGAGGAGAGCAGGAGGAGTGGTGTGGAGGAGAGCAGCAGGAGAGGCGTGGAGGAAAGCAGGAGGAGAGGCGTGGAGGAGAGACGTGGAGGAGAGCAGGAGGAGAGGCGTGGTAGAGAGCAGGAGGAGAGGCGTGGAGGAGAGTAGGAGGAGAGAGCTGGGTTTGTGTGTAGTCAAGGCTCACCTGATATAACTAGTACTGTATTTATATATATAGTGTATTCTAGTCAAGGCTCACCTGATATAACTAGTACTGTATTTATATATATAGTGTATTCTAGTCAAGGCTCACCCGATATAACTAGTACTGTATTTATATATATAGTGTATTCTAGTCAAGGCTCACCTGATATAACTAGTACTGTATTTATATATATAGTGTATTCTAGTCAAGGCTCACCCGATATAACTAGTACTGTATTTATATATATAGTGTATTCTAGTCAAGGCTCACCCGATATAACTAGTACTGTATTTATATATATAGCGTATTCTAGTCAAGGCGCACCTGATATAACTAGTACTGTATTTATATATATAGTGTATTCTAGTCAAGGCTCACCTGATATAACTGCTGTCGTACACACCTGTCCATTCCACATACTGTCCACACTGTCTATACACACCATTCACATTGTCGTGGAAGAATCAGAATTTGTTGGTAACATTTGTAAGATGTTTAATATTCATCAAATGTGTGTAAGTTACTTCTCATCAGAATGGTATTTTTGTGTAATTCTGTGGTGAGGTTGCAGTTATCTGTTCTATGTCAAAACTAAGTTGCCTGGGCCGCTGAGAGGGGAGAGGTCAAAGTGTCATCATGTGTAAACATATCTTTCACTCTCTACCTTTCCCATAGTGGGGAAAGGAAGGTTGCAGTGTCTGGAATCATTCTATGCTCCCTCTTATGTTGTTTCTATCTTAACCTATAGCCTCACCCTCCTCTCCGTGAGTTTGTCCAGGAGGTTGTATTTTGAGTTGGTTGTATCTAAATGACAATTTGATATATGCCTGTTGATATGGAGGGTTGGTTTATGGTTCTGGGGTTTGAGAAAGGAGACAAAGCTGAACGATGAATTATGTCTATGCTGTCTTATCCTGTGTGTGTGTCTTTACTATAAAGGACCTCATTTACAATGTGGAAGGGGCTCTCAGAGAATTCAGGGGGAGACACTGAATTTATCTGAGAGTCACAGGGTTGTGATAGAGCTCATATAATTAAAGATGGACTTTTATAACTAACTCTGACTTGTGTGTGTGGTTTGCTCCCATGATTTGGTAAATAGAGGAAATTTCCACGACAACATACACATAGATGTATATTCCAGACTTCCTGCAATTCTATCCATGTTGTTAGGTGCTTGTGTATTTAAAGTGTGTCTTCTTCACACAGCTCATTCTCATATGTCTACTACTAATGGATTTTAGTTCCCCTGTTTATACACAATGCATATGTTCTATGTACTAGATTCATGACAGATCACCTATCTATGTCATTGTTTGTATATCTTGTGTCAAGTCATCTGCTATAAATACGTATAGATTGCATTTGGATTACTGTTAGTTACATTTCTATATTTTCTTATTTATTTATTTTTAAATTACTCTTTGTGTACTTGTTTGACAGTTTACAGCATTTTTAGGAGCGAGTAACGTAAGCATTTCTCAGCACTCTATAACATCTGCTAAACCTTGTACGATGCCGACACACTGATTTCATTTGATTTGTGACGTCACAATGGAATCCTGTGTTTTCATGTGACACATCTCTTTTTCATCATGTGTGATGTCACAGTGGAACTTTAGCCAACGTTCTGACGTTTGTGAAGGACTATAGTGAGGTCACGGTGACAAAAAAGTGTCTGATATATTAACAAACTGTTAATAACGTCTCCTGTGGATCTCACAATCCAGATCAGTTTGGTTTTGGTTCTGAAGCTTTTCTACTGACACCAGAATGATGAAATATGAGGAAACATCATATTAAAATGGGTAGGGTGGTCTAATCAAATCATGTCAGCCACGGTCACAACAACACTGATTCTTCTCTGTTCAATATATGGAACAGAAAGAGACAATGGAAAAAGAGTGTAATAAATTGGAAGGAAAGTGTCCTCTACCCGGTAACAGAACGTTTGGTAATCAAAAAACTAAATGGATAATTCACCATAGTGAGAACTGTGAAAGACACACACACACACACACACACACACACACACACACACACACACACACACACACACACACACACACACACACACACACACACACACACACACACAGTGTGACAGGCCATAATTAAGTCATCAAAATAACTACCAGTATCAGAGATAGGGGAAATGAAGAGATTGGACAATCTGTCAATATGAAAAGTTCTACGTATCAAAGCCTTGCAGGTAAACAAGATAGCAAAATGACAAGCATTCTCCTCACACACACACACACCCCACACACACACACACTCACTCCCACACACACACCCCCACACCGTCTCCTCTATGTTAACTCAGTATCTTCTGTGCTTTAGCCCTGAGGCTCAGTGTGATATCAACAGGGATAGAATGAGGATCTCATTTTAGTTCTTTTAAATTAGTTACTTTGTTGTGTTCCTCCCCAATGGCCCTGTGAGCCACGACAGAAGTCTGCTCATCAACTATTCATCATGTTTGGTGTAGGTACAATACTTGATGCCAAAGTCTGTAGGTGTATGTGTGTGTGTGTCTGTGTGTGTGTGTGTATGTGTGTGTGTGTGTGTCTGTGTGTGTGTGTGTGTGTGTGTGTGTGTGTGTGTGTCTCTGTGTGTGTGTGTGTCTGTGTGTGTTTCAAAGACAATGCAGTACCTTGAATCCTGACTGCCGAGTGTAGACACTATAAGTCTGCAATGACACCAAATAACAAGTTGTCTGGAGAGAGAGACAGATTGAGGAAGAGGAAGAGGAAGAGGGAGAGAGAGAGCGAGAGAGAGAGAGACGGAGAGACAGACACAGAGACAGAGAGAGAGAGAGAAATACGTTTTTAAATGAGTAACTTTGTTGTGTTCCTCCCCAATGGCCCTGTAAGCCACGACAGGCTATGTGCTCACTGCCCACAACATGAGGTGGAATCAGTTATAGAACCCATTGCCCTTTATGGTTGTGAGGTCTGGGGTCCGCTCACCAATCAAGAATTTACAAAATGGGACAAACACCAAATTGAGACTCTGCATGCAGAATTCTGCAAAAATATCCTCCGTGTACAACGTAGAACACCAAATAATGCATGCAGAGCAGAATTAGGCCGATACCCACTAATTATCAAAATCCAGAAAAGAGCGTTAAATTCTACAACCACCTAAAAGGAAGCGATTCCCAAACCTTCCATAACAAAGCCAACACCTACAGAGAGATGAACCTGGAGAAGAGTCCACTAAGCAAGCTGTTCCTGGGGCTCTGTTCACAAACACAAACAGACCCCACAGAGCCCCAGGACAGCAACACAATTAGACCTAACCAAACCAAACAGAGCAAACTAGAATGCTATTTGGCCCTAAACAGAGAGTACACAGTGGCAGAATACCTGACCACTGTGACTGACCCACACTTAAGGAAAGCTTTGACTATGTACAGACTCGGTGAGCATAGCCTTGCTATTGAGAAAGGCCGCCGTAGGCAGACATGGCTCTCAAGAGAAGACAGGCTTTGTGCTCACTGCCCACAAAATGAGGTGGAAACTGAGCTGCACTTCCTAACCTCCTGCCCAATGTATGACCATATTAGAGACACATATTCCCCTCAGATTACACAGATCCACAAAGAATTTGAAAACAAACCCATCTACTGGGTGAAATACCTCAGTGTATCATTACAGCAGCAAGATTTGTGACCTTTTGCCACAAGAAAAGGGCAACCAGTGAAGAACCAACACCATTGGAAATACAACCCATATTTATGTTTATTTATTTTCCCTTTTGTACTTTAACCATTTTTACATCGTTACAACACTGTATATATATATAATATATAATTTGACACTTGAAATGTCTTTATTTTTTTGGAACATCTGTATGTGAAACGTTTACTATTCATTTGTATTTGTTTATTTAACTTTTGTTTATTATCTATTTCACTTGCTTTGGCAATGTTAACATATGTTTCCATACCAATATAGCCCTTTGAATTTAATTGAATTGAAAGACAGAGAGAGAGAGGGATAGAGAGACAGCAAGAGACAGACAGAGAGAGAGAGAGACAGCAAGAGACAAGAGAGAGAGAGAGAGAGAGACAGCAAGAGACATGACAGACAGAGAGAGAGAGAGAGCGGGAGAGGGAGAGAGCGGGAGAGGGAGAGAACGACAGAGAGAAAGAGAGAGAGACAGACAGACAGACAGACAGACAGACAGACAGAGAGAGTGGGAGAGGGAGAGAACGACAGACAGACAGAGAGAGAGAGAGACAGAAAGAAAGAGACAGACAGACAGAGAGAGAGAGAGAGAGACAGACAGAGACAGAGAGAGCGAGACAGACAGAGACAGAGAGAGAAAGCGTCACCTGTAGTGTGCGTAGTCTGTAGACCTGCTGTATTGCAGCTGAGTCTATGTGTGACATTTATAATCAGATCATTAACATGGTGTTGAAGTCTTTATCTCAGGTGTAATCCTGGTAAAAACCTCCCATCGTGTGCGTCCCACATGGTACCCTGTTCTCTATATAGAGGCTCATCGGCCCTGCTCAGAAGTGGTACACTCAGTAGATTACAGGGTTCTATTTGGGACTCAGTCATCTCATTGTCTACTACGCACCATTTAAGCCTCAGGGGAGTGTTAGCTCACTACGTGTTAGTGCCTCATTATCAACTGAAACCAATTGAAACCAATACTAGATGTGTGTGTGTGTGTGGTTGTGTTTATGTGTGTGTGTGTGTTTGCGTGTGTGGGTGTTTGCGTGTGTGGGTGCTTGTGTGGGTGTGGATGTTTGTGTGTGTGTGTTAGTGGGGGTGTGTGCGCGCGCGCGCGCGTGTGTGTGTGTGTGTGTGTGTGTGTATGTGTGTAACCACTACGAGTCATCAGATACCTTACCTAATTCCGTGTGGCTAATGACTCATAAGTATTACAAGGTAGAGGTAACTGGGAAACAGTGGGAGAGAGTCATTCTGGGATGTTTCAATAACATCCAATCACCAATCACCATTCAACCAATCAGGACCAAGAGGAAATTAGAAGTCTGTAGAAGTCTGCAGTTTAGAATCCTTTTTTGTTGCTGTATGATTGTGATAATGACGTCATAATGGAACGATTGTGCCAGAAGTGTTTCTGAAGATTCTGTTTACATTGATAATGGTGAGAGTTGGACTAACGTCATCTGAAGATTCTGTTTCCATTGATAATGGTGAGAGTTGGACTAACATCATCTGAAGATTCCGTTTCCATTGATAATGGTGAGAGTTGGACTAACGTCATCTGAAGATTCTGTTTCCATTGATAATGGTGAGAGTTGGACTAACGTCATCTGAAGATTCTGTTTCCATTGATAATGGTGAGAGTTGGACTAACGTCATCTGAAGATTCTGTTTCCATTGATAATGGTGAGAGTTGGACTAACGTCATCTGAAGATTCCGTTTCCATTGATAATGGTGAGAGTTGGACTAACGTCATCTGAAGATTCCGTTTCCATTGATAATGGTGAGAGTTGGACTAACGTCATCTGAAGATTCTGTTTCCATTGATAATGGTGAGAGTTGGACTAACGTCATCTGAAGATTCTGTTTCCATTGATAATGGTGAGAGTTGGACTAACGTCATCTGAAGATTCCGTTTCCATTGATAATGGTGAGAGTTGGACTAACGTCATCTGAAGACAACACGTGTTCACCAGAACCTTCAGTCAAAAACCTGGGTCTGCGTTCCAAATGACACCCTGGTCCGAATTTAGTCCACTACCTTTAACCAGAGCCTATAGGGAATAGGGTGCCATTTGGGACGTAAGTCCCGCCATGAGCTCTATCCCCTCTTCCACGGTGGGAGAAAGAGAGAAAATACATCACATACATAGCCTGTAGTCAAACCAGGCAATAACAGACTGAGAATCCAGGAAACAATTTAGCCCAAGAACTGATTCAATGAATGTGTCCAAAAATATTCCCTACAGTGCCCTTTGGGCCCTGGTGTAAAGTAGTGCACTATACAGGGAAAAGAATACCATTTGGGATTCATTTGATGTTGTTGTTGCTTTGAGACGGAGAGGTTTAATGTGACCGCACATGTTTTTTAATGGAATAAAATAAATTAATGCTCAGATCTCTTGTTTTTATGAACTGCCTCAAGAGCTGGGATATCCATACACACACAGGGACACGTAAACACACACACACACACACACACACACACACACACAGGGACACGTAAACACACACACACACACACACACACACACACACACACACACACACACACACACACACACACACACACACACACACAGACACACACACACACACACACACACACAGAGACACATAAACACACACACAAACACACACACAGGGATCTAGCTGAGAACCATTCAGCCATTACTTTAAAGAACAATAATATGTTTTTTGTATTTTGTAGCTGTGGACCAGCAGCTGTTAGAAGTTGGTTCAGTAGAATGCTGCTTCCCTGGATGTTTCTCTCTCTCTCTCTCTATGTTGTCCAGAGCAGAGATAGACAGAAGGGCTTTATTGACTATATATTGCAGAATCCTGCAATACTAGTTTACTGGTCTCCCATCTCTCTCTCTCTCTCTCTCTCTCTCTCTCTCTCTCTCTCTCTCTCTCTCTCTCTATGCTGGGAGTGTTTGGTGCATGCTGGGAATTATATGAGTGAGTGTTGTGTAGAGTTAGACATCCTGGTTTTTCTTTTACGCTTCCTTTACTTGGTGGTGTCTTATTTTTATTTATTTATTTGTATTATAGTTACCATTATTTTTATTTAGTTGTTGTGGTAGAAATAAGTATATTGTTTTTCGTGTCAAAATTACCCTGGCTTTGGCGGGGAAGGCGACCCACATGGGGATACTGTCCCTGTCACGGCACAGCTTTAGGTGTGTTACTGTGGAGGAGTTTCTGGTCGCCGTAGGAGTGAAAGTAGGATATGAGAATGTTGCTTATGCATCACAGATGAATAAAGCCGTGGTGGTTTTTCTTAAAGAAAAGTCTTGTTGATCGTATGGTTGAGCATGGCGTACTTCTTAAAGAAGAGGGTCTTGTTGATCAGATGGTTGAGCATGGTGTACTTCTTAAAGAAGAGTGTCTTGTTGACCGTATGGTTGAGCATGGCGTACTTCTTAAAGAAGAGGGTCTTGTTGATCAGATGGTTGAGCATGGCGTACT
The DNA here is from genome assembly GCF_057628025.1 of Oncorhynchus mykiss. NCBI lineage: Eukaryota > Metazoa > Chordata > Actinopteri > Salmoniformes > Salmonidae > Oncorhynchus > Oncorhynchus mykiss. Next base: position 10,655,067 of record NC_143040.1, on the reverse strand, counting down.
TCTTAAAGAAGAGCGTCTTGTTGATCGGATGGTTGAGCATGGTGTACTTCTTAAAGAAGAGCGTCTTGTTGATCGGATGGTTGAGCATGGTGTACTTCTTAAAGAAGAGCGTCTTGTTGATCGGATGGTTGAGCATGGTGTACTTCTTAAAGAAGAGTGTCTTGTTGATCAGATGGTTGAGCATGGCGTACTTCTTAAAGAAGAGGGTCTTGTTGATCGTATGGTTGAGCATGGTGTACTTCTTAAAAAAGAGTCTGGTTGATCGTAGGGTTGAGCATGGTGTACTTCTTAAAGAAGAGTGTCTTGTTGATCAGATGGTTGAGCATGGCGTACTTCTTAAAGAAGAGGGTCTTGTTGATCGTATGGTTGAGCATGGTGTACTTCTTAAAAAAGAGTCTGGTTGATCGTAGGGTTGAGCATGGTGTACTTCTTAAAGAAGAGGGTCTTGTAGATCGGATGGTTGAGCATGGTGTACTTCTTCTGTTCCGCGGGTGATGTGGAGGTAAACCCAGGCCCTGCATGTCCCCAGGCATCCTCACTTGTTGACTTCTGTGATCGAAAAAGCATTGGTTTCATGCATGTTAACATTAGAAGCCTCATCCCTAAGTTTGTTTTGCTCACTGCTTTAGCACACTCCGTCAACCCTGATGTCCTTGCCATGTCTGAATCCTGGCTTAGGAAGGCCACCGAAAATTCTGAGATTTCCATACCCAACTACAACATTTTCTGCCAAGATAGAACTGCCAAAGGGGGAGGTGTTGCAATCTACTGCAGAGATAGCCTGCAAAGTTCTGTCATACTTTCCAGGTCTACCCAAACAGTTTGAATTTCTAATTTCAAAAAATAATCTATCCAGAAATAATTCTCTCACTGTTGCCGCCTGCTATCGACCCCCCTCCGCTCCCAGCTGTGCCCTGGACACCATTTGTGAATTGATTGCCCCCCATCTAGCTTCAGAGTTTGTTCTGTTAGGTGACATAACCTGGGATATGCCTAACACCCCAGCAGTCCTACAATCTAAGCTAGATGCCCTCAATCTCACACAAATCATCAAGGAACCCACCAGGTACAACCCTAAATCCGTAAACATGGGCACCCTCATAGATATTATCCTGACAAACTTTCCCTCCAAATACACCCTCACTGTTTTCAATCAGGATCTCAGCGATCACTCCCTCATTGCCTGTATCTGCTATGGGTCCACGGTCAAACGACCACCCCTCATCACAGTCAAACGCTCCCTAAAACACTTCTGTGAGTAAGCCTTTCTAATCGACCTGGCCCGGGTATCCTGGAAGGATATTGACCTCATCACGTCAGTCGAGGATGCCTGGTCATTCTTTAAAAGGAATTTCCTAACTAAGAACAGATATAGCCCTTGGTTCACTACAGACCTGACTGCCCTTGACCAGCACAAAAACATCCTGTGGCGGACTGCAATAGCATCGAATAGTCCCTACAATATGCAACTGTTCAGGGAAGTCAGGAACTAATACACACAGTCAGTCAGGAAAGCAAAGGCTAGCTTTTTCAAGCAGAAACTTGCATCCTGTAGCTCCAACTCCAAAAAGTTTTGGGACACTGTAAAGTCCATGGAGAACAAGAGCACCTCCTCCAGCTGCCCACTGCACTGAGGCTAGGTAACACGGTCATCACTGATAAATCCATGAAAATCGAACATTTCAATAAGCATTTCTCATCGGCTGGCCATGCCTTCCTCCTGGCTACTCCAATCCCAGCCAACAGCTCTGCCCCCCCCCCCCCCCCCCACTCGCCCAAGCCTCCCCAGCTGCCGCCATTTTTGCCACCCCTATTACCAGCCTGTTCAACCTCTCTTTCGTATCGTTCGAGATCCCTAAAGATTGGAAAGCTGCCACGGTCATCCCCCTCTTCAAAGGAGGTGACACCCTAGACCCAAACTTTTACTGACCATTTTCCATCCTGCCATGCCTATCTAAAGTCTTCGAAAGCCAAGTTAATAAACAGATCACTGACCATTTCGAATCCCACCGTACCTTCTCGGCTGTGCAATCCCGGTCTCCGAGCCGGTCACGGGGGCACCTCAGCCACGCTCAAGGTACTAAACGATATCATAACCGCCATCGATAAAAGGCAGTACAGTGCAGCGGTCTTCATCGACCTGGCCAAGACTTTCGACTCTGTCAATCACCATATTCTTATCAGCAGACTCAGTAGCCTTGGTTTTTCTAATGACTGTCTCGCCATGTTCACCAACTACTTTGCAGACAGAGTTCAGTGTGTCAAATCGGAGGGCATGTTGTCCGGACCTCTGGCAATCTCTATGGGGGTACCACAGGGTTCAATTCTCGGGCCGACTCTTTTCTCTGTATATATCAATGAATTCGCTCTTGCTGCGATTCCCTGATCCACCTCTACGCAGACGACACCATTCTGTATACTTCTGGCCCTTCCTTGGACACTGTGCTAACTAACCTTCAAACGAGATTCAATGCAAAACAACAGTTTTGGAGCACTCGTGAGTGAGTGAGAAAAGAAAAACACTCTTCAGGTCAACTGGATTGTGTCAGGCCCACAGTCCTTAACAGACTATCTACCTACCTGTGGCTCCCTGGTTTTCACTGAACTGATGCAGGAGCTGTGGGTGTCATCACCCGCAACAATTACCATCCTGTCTACCTACTGGTAGTATACTGAGAGAACGGCTTGCTGGGACTGCAGCACCACAACCATTAGAATGTACTTATGGCATAGAAGAACTCCTGTCCTCCTCTCTCTCTCCCGCTCTCTCTTTCTCACTCTACTCTCTCATCATCCACTGCCTCTCCTGATCTGTCCCCTCTACCACCTTTCCATCACTCCCTCTGTCTTTCTCTCTAACCCCTCTTCTATTTTCTCTCTCTCTATCTGTCTGATTCTGGAGGTCTGACTCAATGTAAATGCATTGGAGGTCACGTAGGTTGAGTTGATGTTTCGTTGTGAAAGGAGACAGAAGATAATCAGCCAACAAAATTTCAGACTTTCATCTGATACTTGGTAACATAACACACACACACAAATGCACATGCACACACACGCATCATATGATAGTGAGTGTGTGTGTGTGTGAGTCACATGTCTGTCTGCTAACCTGTGGGTTAAGTTACAGTCTGCAAAATGTCAGCTCTCTGCTGCTACATGACTGACACACTTTACATGTCTGAGATACACTGACTCACATACCGGATGGTTCAAAGGTTAGGGAGAGAGAGAGAGAGAGAGAGAGAGAGAGAGAGAGAGAGAGAGAGAGAGAGAGAGAGAGAAAGAGAGAGAGAGAGAGATACATGAAGGTTCAATCTAACACAACATGTGCAAAGACTGCTGGTCTCTTGGCCCTCTCACCCTGACGAGGGGCCGCTGGCTCCTGCTCATCCCAGCTCTTCTCTGTACAGGCACCCAAATGGAGGAACAAGCTTCCACCTAACGTCAGGACAGTTGAGCCGCTGCCCATTTGTTTTCTGAAAACGTACCTCTTCAAACAGCGTCTAAAATAATCCCCCGGCGTTGTCTTTTCTTACCAGCTGGGAATGACTTCCCTGATAGCTGCTTTATGGGGGAAATGTTAGAATGACTTCCCTGATAGCTGCTTTATGGGGGAAACGTTAGAATGACTTCGCTGATCGCTGCTTTATGGGGGAAATGTTAGAATGACTTCCCTGGTAGCTGCTTTATGGGGAAACGTTAGAATAACTTCGCTGATCGCTGCTTTATGGGGGAAACGTTAGAATGACTTCCCTGGTAGCTGCTTTATGGAATAAATGTTAGAATGACTTCGCTGATCGCTGCTTTATTGGGGAAATGTTAGAATGACTTCGCTGACCCGTGCTTTATGGATGGAAATGTTAGAATGACTTCCCTGGTAGCTGCTTTATGGGGGAAATGTTAGAATGACTTCCCTGTTAGCTGCTTTATGGGGGAAATGTTAGAATGACTTCCCTGGTAGCTGCTTTATGGGGGAAATGTTAGAATTACTTCCCTGGTAGCTGCTTTATGGGGGAAATGTTAGAATGACTTCCCTGGTAGCTGCTTTATGGGGGAACGTTATAATGACTTCCCTGATAGCTGCTTTATGGAGGAAATGTTAGAATGACTTCCCTGGTAGCTGCTTTATGGGGGAAATGTTAGAATGACTTCGCTGATCGCTGCTTTATGGGGGAAATGTTAGAATTACTTCCCTGGTAGCTGTTTTATGGGGGAAATGTTAGAATGACTTCGCTGATCGCTGCTTTATGGGGGAAACGTTAGAATGACTTCGCTGATCGCTGCTTTATGGGGGAAATGTTAGAATGACTTCCCTGGTAGCTGCATTATGGGGGAAATGTTAGAATGACTTCCCTGGTAGCTGCTTTATGGAGGAAACGTTAGAATGACTTCCCTGATAGCTGCTTTATGGGGGAACGTTAGAATGACTTCCCTGATAGCTGCTTTATGGGAGAAATGTTAGAATGACCTCCCTGGTAGCTGCTTTATGGGGGAAATGTTAGAATGACTTCCCTGATAGCTGCTTTATGGGGGAAATGTTAGAATGACTTCCCTGATAGCTGCTTTATGGGGGAAACGTTAGAATGACTTCGCTGATCGCTGCTTTATGGTGGAAATGTTAGAATGACTTCCCTGATAGCTGCTTTATGGGGGAACGTTAGAATGACTTCCCTGAGAGCTGCTTTATGGGGGGACTATTAGAATGACTTCCCTGATAGCTGCTTTATAGGGGAACGTTAGAATGACTTCCCTGGTAGCTGCTTTATGGGGGTAACGTTAGAATGACTTCCCTGATAGCTGCTTTATGGGGGAACGTTAGAATGACTTCCCTGAGAGCTGCTTTATATGGGGAACGTTAGAATGACTTCCCTGATAGCTGCTTTATGACGCGAAATGTTAGAATGACTTCCCTGATAGCTGCTTTATGGGGCCTTAGAATTACTTCCCTGAGAGCTGCTTGATGGGGGAACATTAGAATGACTTCCCTGATAGCTGCTTTATGGGGGAAACGTTAGAATGACTTCCCTGGCAGCTGCTTTATGGTGGAACGTTAGTATGACTTCCCTGATAGCTACTTTATGGGGGAACGTTAATATGACTTCCCTGATAGCTGCTTTATGGGGAAACGTTAGAATGACTTCCCTGAGAGCTGCTTTATGGGGAAACGTTAGAATGACTTCCCTGAGAGCTGCTTTATGGGGAAACGTTAGAATGACTTCCCTGAGAGCTGCTTTATGGGGAAACGTTAGAATGACTTCCCTGATAGCTGCTTTATGGGGGAACGTTAGTATTACTGTGACTGTGACCCGACTCACTCCGCTGCCTGGTCCTGGTTGGGTGATGCATTAAATCTCACTCTAACTAACAAAGTAATGGTCCTGGTTGGGTGATGCATTAAATCTCACTCTAACTAACAAAGTAATGGTCCTGGTTGGGTGATGCATTATATCTCACTCTAACTAGCAAAGTAATGGTCCTGGTTGGGTCATGCATTATATCTCACTCTAACTAACAAAGTAATGGTCCTGGTTGGGTGATGCATTATATCTCACTCTAACTAACAAAGTAATGGTCCTGGTTGGGTGATGCATTATATCTCACTCTAACTAACAAAGTAATGGTCCTGGTTGGGTGATGCATTAAATCTCACTCTAACTAACAAAGTAATGGTCCTGGTTGGGTGATGCATTAAATCTCACTCTAACTAACAAAGTAATGGTCCTGGTTGTATGATGCATTATATCTCACTCTAACTAACAAAGTAATGGTCCTGGTTGTATGATGCAGTATATCTCACTTTAACTAACAAAGTAATGGTCCTGGTTGGGTGATGCATTATATCTCACTCTAACTAACAAAGTAATGGTCCTGGTTGTATGATGCATTATATCTCACTCTAACTAACAAAGTAATGGTCCTGGTTGTATGATGCATTATATCTCACTCTAACTAACAAAGTAATGGTCCTGGTTGTATGATGCATTAAATCTCACTCTAACTAACAAAGTAATGGTCCTGGTTGTATGATGCAGTATATCTCACTCTAACTAACGAGCCACCACTTCTGTTTCCCAAAAAAGCTCTGAATGAGGTTAGTGTTAAAGAGTGTGGCTGCCTGCTGCCCACATCACACACACTCACACTCACACACACACACACACACACACACACACACACACACACACACACACACACACACACACACACACACACACACACACACACACACACACACACACACACACACACACACAGACACAGACACACACACACACACACACAGACACAAAGACACACACACCCACACATGCACACACGGCTCTGCCCACATCACATCTGCGTTGGCCAATTACCTGGAGAAAGGTGGTTAGCCCTCCACTTTCCTCCACGCACACACACACACACACACACACACACACACACACACACACACACACACACACACACACACACACACACACACACACACACACACATGCTTAGCCCTCCACTCTCCTCCACTCTCCTTCACATCCTGGGTGTTAATGCAGAGTAGTTCCAATCAAGAGCCAGACTCTCTCACCACTCAACACTCACACCAGGGTACTAATGTAGAACTCTGCGAGAGCTGCCATCACCGTCGCCATCAAATCAAGCGGTGGTTTATTTCAACATGGATGAAACGTTTCAGGCGAATAGAGAGTCGAGGAGGTCAGTTTAGCACTACCTACTGATGCCGCTGTGGTGCTAGGACATAGAGTTGGACGGAGGGCACATAGTCACTTCTTTGAGGCGCCTCTATCCAACTCTATGTTCCCGGATGCGCTGAACCAGGATTGGATTGGACAGCGGTGTGTGTGACGTCATAGAGGAGGGCAGGAACTGTGTCTATGCTTGTTTGTTTACCTCTGTAGCCATTCAAACAGGAGCTCCATTTCTCAGTCATTGTCATTCTGGCCACAGTGCGGTAGTGATTGTGATGTCATTGAAGATTCTAAAAGCATCAGTTTCCTGTATGTGCAATCATTGGTCTGATCTTCTCCAATATCGTCCAAGACATGCCTTTCACAAAACAAATAGACAGAGAGCTGACCATACGTTCATTTAAAGAGAGAAAGAGAGCACACACACACACACACACACACACACACACTTTCTTTACACTATGTACATTCTGAGAACTATTTCCACACATTTCTATGCTTAGCTCAAGGACACTCCTGCAGATGTGTGTACCAGAGTACTTGAACCAGCAACCTCTCTGCTGTGTCCCATCAGAGCAACACTTTAAAGTGGAACGGACAGCATGTTAGCAACATGACATCGTATCAACATCAGTTCATATATACAGTGCCTTGCGAAAGTATTCGGCCCCCTTGAACTTTGCAACCTTTTGCCACATTTCAGGCTTCAAACATAAAGATATAAAACTGTATTTGTTTGTGAAGAATCAACAACAAGTGGGACACAATCATGAAGTGGAACGACATTTATTGGATATTTCAAACTTTTTTAACAAATCAAAAACTGAAAAATTGGGCGTGCAAAATTATTCAGCCCCCTTAAGTTAATACTTTGTAGCGCCACCTTTTGCTGCGATTACAGCTGTAAGTCGCTTGGGGTATGTCTCTATCAGTTTTGCACATCGAGAGACTGACATTTTTTCCCATTCCTCCTTGCAAAACAGCTCGAGCTCAGTGAGGTTGGATGGAGAGCATTTGTGAACAGCAGTTTTCAGTTCTTTCCACAGATTCTCGATTGGATTCAGGTCTGGACTTCGACTTGGCCATTCTAACACCTGGATATGTTTATTTTTGAACCATTCCATTGTAGATTTTGCTTTATGTTTTGGATCATTGTCTTGTTGGAAGACAAATCTCCGTCCCAGTCTCAGGTCTTTTGCAGACTCCATCAGGTTTTCTTCCAGAATGGTCCTGTATTTGGCTCCATCCATCTTCCCATCAATTTGAACCATCTTCCCTGTCCCTGCTGAAGAAAAGCAGGCCCAAACCATGATGCTGCCACCACCATGTTTGACAGTGGGGATGGTGTGTTCAGGGTGATGAGCTGTGTTGCTTTTACGCCAAACATAACGTTTTGCATTGTTGCCAAAAAGTTCAATTTTGGTTTCATCTGACCAGAGCACCTTCTTCCACATGTTTGGTGTGTCTCCCAGGTGGCTTGTGGCAAACTTTAAACAACACTTTTTATGGATATCTTTAAGAAATGGCTTTCTTCTTGCCACTCTTCCAGAAATGCCAGATTTTTGCAATATACGACTGATTGTTGTCCTATGGACAGAGTCTCCCACCTCAGCTGTAGATCTCTGCAGTTCATCCAGAGTGATCATGGGCCTCTTGGCTGCATCTCTGATCAGTCTTCTCCTTGTATGAGCTGAAAGTTTAGAGGGACGGCCAGGTCTTGGTAGATTTGCAGTGGTCTGATACTCCTTCCATTTCAATATTATCGCTTGCACAGTGCTCCTTGGGATGTTTAAAGCTTGGGAAATCTTTTTGTATCCAAATCCGGCTTTAAACTTCTTCACAACAGTATCTCGGACCTGCCTGGTGTGTTCCTTGTTTTTCATGATACTCTCTGCGCTTTTGACGGACCTCTGAGACTATCACAGTGCAGGTGCATTTATACGGAGACTTGATTACACACAGGTGGATTGTATTTATCATCATTAGTCATTTAGGTCAACATTGTATCATTCAGAGATCCTCACTGAACTTCTGGAGAGAGTTTGCTGCACTGAAAGTAAAGGGGCTGAATAATTTTGCTCGCCCAATTTTTCAGTTTTTGATTTGTTAAAAAAGTTTGAAATATCCAATAAATGTCGTTCCACTTCATGATTGTGTCCCACTTGTTGTTGATTCTTCACAAAAAAATACAGTTTATATCTTTATGTTTGAAGCCTGAAATGTGGCAAAAGGTCGCAAAGTTCAAGGGGGCCGAATACTTTCGCAAGGCACTGTACAATCCAGGAAGAATATGACATTTCCTTGTTGTATATTTTCGGAAAATGAGCACTTATTATTGGTTATTTTCACATTTTCATAATTTCATAGAATTTTTTGAATAACGTATAGTAAGGAATTTCTGAAAATTCTATACCAATGTAGAGTGGGAAAGCGGCCGTGCATTTGGACAAGTAATAGACACTGCAGTAAATAAAGCCTAACCAAAACATCTGTCTCATCCAGGACCTGAGTCTACGCAGACTGCCTCACACTAGCCAATCAGAACTACAGTAGGCTTATATACAAATAAGCCATTTGCCTCGCAGGCCTGTCCTCATTCACTATGAACTAGACTGTGTGTTTCCAGGCAGTAGGGCCTGTCCTCATTCACTATGAACTGGACTGTGTGTTTCCAGGCAGTAGGGCCTGTCCTCATTCACTTTGATCTGGACTGTGTGTTTCCAGGCAGTAGGGCCTGTCCTCATTCACTATGAACTGGACTGTGTGTTTACAGGCAGTAGGGCCTGCCATCATTCACTATGATCTGGACTGTGTGTCTACAGGCAGTAGGGCCTGTCCTCATTCACTATGATCTGGACTGTGTGTCTACAGGCAGTAGGGCCTGTCCTCATTCACTATGATCTGGACTGTGTGTTTCCAGGCAGTAGGGCCTGTCCTCATTCACTATGAACTGGACTGTGTGTTTCCAGGCGGTAGGGCCTGTCCTCATTCACTATGATCTGGACTGTGTGTTTCCAGGCAGTAGGGCCTGTCCTCATTCACTATGATCTGGACTGTGTGTCTACAGGCAGTAGGGCCTGTCCTCATTCACTATGATCTGGACTGTGTGTTTCCAGGCAGTAGGGCCTGTCCTCATTCACTATGAACTGGACTGTGTGTTTCCAGGCGGTAGGGCCTGTCCTCATTCACTATGATCTGGACTGTGTGTTTCCAGGCAGTAGGGCCTGTCCTCATTCACTATGAACTGGACTGTGTGTTTACAGGCAGTAGGGCCTGTCCTCATTCACTTTGAACTGGACTGTGTGTTTCCAGGTAATAGGACCTGTCATCATTCACTATGAACTGGACTGTGTGTTTCCAGGCAGTAGGGCCTGTCCTCATTCACTATGAACTGGACTGTGTGTTTACAGGTAGTAGGGCCTGTCCTCATTCACTATGAACTGGACTGTGTGTTTCCAGGCAGTAGGGCCTGTCCTCATTCACTATGAACTGGACTGTGTGTTTCCAGGCAGTAGGGCCTGTCCTCATTCACTATGATCTGGACTGTGTGTTTACAGGCAGTAGGGCCTGTCCTCATTCACTATGAACTGGACTGTGTGTTTCCAGGCAGTAGGGCCTGTCCTCATTCACTATGAACTGGACTGTGTGTTTACAGGCAGTAGGGCCTGTCCTCATTCACTATGAACTGGACTGTGTGTTTCCAGGCAGTAGGGCCTGTCCTCATTCACTATGATCTGGACTGTGTGTTTCCAGGTAGTAGGGCCTGTCCTCATTCACTATGATCTGGACTGTGTGTCTACAGGCAGTAGGGCCTGTCATCATTCACTATGAACTGGACTGTGTGTTTACAGGTAGTAGGGCCTGTCCTCATTCACTGTGAACTGGACTGTGTGTTTCCAGGCAGTAGGGCCTGTCCTCATTCACTATGATCTGCACTGTGTGTTTACAGGCAGTAGGGCCTGTCCTCATTCACTATGAACTGTACTGTGTGTTTCCAGGCAGCAGCAACAGCGTGACTTCAGATCATTAGAAAACCTTCACCAAAAGACACAAAATACACCTGAAAGTATTTCTGCAGTAATGTAAATACCACAGGAGTCCTCTTATACAGTGCCTTGCGAAAGTATTCGGCCCCCTTGAACTTTGAGACCTTTTGCCACATTTCAGGCTTCAAACATAAAGATATTGTGAAGAATCAACAACAAGTGGGACACAATCATGAAGTGGAACGACATTTATTGGATATTTCAAACTTTTTTAACAAACCAAAAACTGAAAAATTGGGCGTGCAAAATTATTCAGCTCCCTTAAGTTAATACTTTGTAGTGCCACCTTTTGCTGCGATTACAGCTGTAAGTCGCTTGGGGTATGTCTCTATCAGTTTTGCACATCGAGAGACTGACATTTTTTCCCATTCCTCCTTGCAAAACAGCTCGAGCTCAGTGAGGTTGGATGGAGAGCATTTGTGAACAGCAGTTTTCAGTTCTTTCCACAGATTCTCGATTGGATTCAGGTCTGGACTTTGACTTGGCCATTCTAACACCTGGATATGTTTATTTTTGAACCATTCCATTGTAGATTTTGCTTTATGTTTTGGATCATTGTCTTGTTGGAAGACAAATCTCCGTCCCAGTCTCAGGTCTTTTGCAGACTCCATCAGGTTTTCTTCCAGAATGGTCCTGTATTTGGCTCCATCCATCTTCCCATCAATTTTAACCATCTTCCCTGTCCCTGCTGAAGAAAAGCAGGCCAAAACCATGATGCTGCCACCACCATGTTTGACAGTGGGGATGGTGTGTTCAGCTGTGTTGCTTTTACGCCAAACATAACGTTTTGCATTGTTGCCAAAAAGTTCAATTTTGGTTTCATCTGACCAGAGCACCTTCTTCCACATGTTTGGTGTGTCTCCCAGGTGGCTTTTGGCAAACTTTAAACAACACTTTTTATGGATATCTTTAAGAAATGGCTTTCTTCTTGCCACTCTTCCAGAAATGCCAGATTTTTGCAATATACGACTGATTGTTGTCCTATGGACAGAGTCTCCCACCTCAGCTGTAGATCTCTGCAGTTCATCCAGAGTGATCATGGGCCTCTTGGCTGCATCTCTGATCAGTCTTCTCCTTGTATGAGCTGAAAGTTTAGAGGGACGGCCAGGTCTTGGTAGATTTGCAGTGGTCTGATACTCCTTCCATTTCAATATTATCGCTTGCACAGTGCTCCTTGGGATGTTTAAAGCTTGGGAAATCTTTTTGTATCCAAATCCGGCTATAAACTTCTTCACAACAGTATCTCGGACCTGCCTGGTGTGTTCCTTGTTCTTCATGATGCTCTCTGCGCTTTTAACGGACCTCTGAGACTATCACAGTGCAGGTGCATTTATACGGAGACTTGATTACACACAGGTGGATTGTATTTATCATCATTAGTCATTTAGGTCAACATTGGATCATTCAGAGATCCTCACTGAACTTCTGGAGAGAGTTTGCTGCACTGAAAGTAAAGGGGCTGAATAATTTTGCACGCCCAATTTTTCAGTTTTTGATTTGTTAAAAAAGTTTGAAATATCCAATAAATGTCGTTCCACTTCATGATTATGTCCCACTTGTTGTTGATTCTTCACAAAAAAATACAGTTTTATATCTTTATGTTTGAAGCCTGAAATGTGGCAAAAGGACGCAAAGTTCAAGGGGGCCGAACACTTTCGCAAGGCACTGTATGTGGGAACTTTACAGTCCTATTGATCAAACAACCTTGAACAGGTAGACCAAAAACGAATTCTAGCCAGAGCGAGATAAGCTAATATAATAATAAGGGAACAAAAGAACCTCAGCAATAAAGGAGGACCAAGGCACTCGTCATATAATTCATTAAAATGCATTTATTTGTATGGCATGTTGAATGGAAGCAAAGTTTAAAAACTCCATCCCACTCAAACTTTTTAAGCTAGTTGGCCTTCCAAATGCACTGAAACGATGAGGAATAGTAGCCTGCTTGTCTTCTGCAGCTGGCCTTCCGAATGCACTGAAACGATGAGGAATAGTAGCCTGCTTGTCTTCTGCAGCTGGCCTTCCAAATGCACTGAAACGATGAGGAATAGTAGCCTGCTTGTCTTCTGCAGCTGGCCTTCCGAATGCACTGAAACGATGAGGAATAGTAGCCTGCTTGTCTTCTGCAGCTGGCCTTCCGAATGCACTGAAACGATGAGGAATCGTAGCCTGCTTGTCTTCTGCAGCTGGCCTTCCAAATGCACTGAAACGATGAGAAATAGTAGCCTGCTTGTCTTCTGCAGCTGGCCTTCCAAATGCACTGAAACGATGAGGAATAGTAGCCTGCTTGTCTTCTGCAGCTGGCCTGCCAATGCCTGCTTGTCCTTACCCATATTTTGAAACTTGCCTGCCCGCCCATTTGATCATTGCCAAATGCATTTGATTGACAACTACGAGATTCTGCTAACTGTGGATAAGAGTCGTTCAAGTTCAGCATAGTAAGCTAGCTAGCAAAGCCATTGACGTTTCTTGCTAGCTAACCAAACGACACCCGCATCTCTAGCTATAGCCTCCGAAAAAACGATATGAGGGGAAAAAGTTGGTCACTCACCAAGTCCTCCAATGCCATGACATCCTCCTAGCAGCTAGCTAGCTAACATCAGGCTCTGTGTTTTTAGCTTGTTCAATAAATAGCTAACTTATATACATAAATAAATTGTTTAGCCCAGGGGTGTCAACATCAATCGTTGTACGGGCCGGGCCCTCTTGAAAAAACATAATGAATTCACGGGCCAGACATAACCTATTTGTTTTTACAACAAAAAACCCGACTCAAACTGGCCGTTGTTTTAATAGATAGAATATGACCTTTTATAATGTTGACACTAGTGCAGTTGAACGCAGCACTGTACTGTAGTGGAGGCAACTGCTCAGAAGCTGCTGTAACGGGCCTACATGTTCCTCCTTTGAATTGTGTTTTGTAGCAGGTTTAGTTATAATCCGAAGCCGGACTACAACATGTTAGTAGCCTAGCTAGGACTGTTGCATTGTGTTGGTACAATTTCCCTCCGCTGCGCGGAAACACAAGAAAGCACGAAAGTAACGCAATTGAATTTGAAATCACCGGTTGCCAGGGCATCAGGCTGTAATTTCATAAAGTAGATGACTCGACTGTTGACTCATTTATGTTCTTGCTTGTATGTCCTATTCGGCCCGCGGGCCTTGTGTTTGACCCATGTGTGCTAGCCTATACGTCATGTTAGGACTGACCTGTGATCAGTTCCCTTGCTAGTCTGATCATATTGACATTTGTAGCCTCAGTTACAGCCGTTTGTTTTTGTTCAACATGTTGAGCCATTGAAGCTGAAACAGTACATCCCTAAAGGGTGGAAACAACAAACAATGTACCAGCTGGGATTTACAACCTCTTGGCAATATTTTTGGGACAACCAAGAAATGTGTTGGTGAATTAAACTAATCGTGCATTGAACTGCATCCATCTACAGTATTCTGCTAACAATGCATTACTGTACATCAAACATAATCTATTATTAAAACCTCTTATAAAGTTGTTTTTTAAGCATAAACTGGGAATTTTATTCATTTGACCGACATTATGATTGTTTGTTTCACATCTACAAAGTAGTTAAAACACTGTCAGGTCCACTTTAAAGCCCAGGGCCTTTATGCTCAATGTTTCATTGAGACAGAGAGACCCGGGCTTTAGCACAGAGCAACACATGGGCCAGAGCATGGTGTGTGTGTGTGTGTGTGTGTGTGTGTGTGTGTGTGTGTGTGTGTGTGTGTGTGTGTGTGTGTGTGTGTGTGTGTGTGTGTGTGTGTGTGTGTGTGTGTGTGTGTGTGTGTGTGTGTGTGTGTGTGTGTGTGTGCCCTTGTTTATCTCTACCCTGCATACTAAAACCATCCGTAAATCCAGAATCCACGCTACAGGTGCTAAGATCCTCTAAAAAATGCTGGAGGGTCTCTCAGTGTCCGGTTCTGGCCCCGCCCACATCTATAATGCAGTGGGACAAAGCTGGGTTCTACACTGTAGTAAGTACTCGGGCGTTTCAGGCCTCCTCTCAGGCCGCCCCTCAGGCCTCCTCTCAGGCCTCCTCTCAGGTCACCTCTCAGGCCTCCTCAAAGCCCTCCCCTCAGTGTCTTTATTTAGACAGGGAGTGTGAAGAGGAGAGAGACCTGGGGGACGTCACTCTGAAGTGTTCTTTCATGTTTCAGCTTTAAGTGGGTAATCTTCATCTCTCTCTCTCTCTCTCTCTCTCTCTCTCTCTCTCTCTCTCTCTCTCTCTCTTCCTCATTCTCATAATCTCTCTCTCTCTCTCTCTCTCTCAGCATGCACAGCAGAGTCAAAGTGATTGGGTGGTTGGTTTGTGAGCTTTGTCACTCTCCTAACCCTCCTGCTCTCTCTCCATTTCTCTCCATTTCTCTCCAACCCCATCATCCTCTCTGCTACGCTGACACCAGTGGCTCCCGCTCCATCCCTTTCTCTCTTTCCATCCACCCCCGCTCCATCTCTATCTCTCTCTCTCTCTCTCTCTCTCTCTCTCGTTCCATCCACCCCCGCTCCATCTTTATCTCTCTCTATCTCTCTCTCGTTCCATCCACCCCCGCTCCATCTCTAACTCTCGCTATCTCTCTCTCGTTCCCATCCACCCCCACTCCATCTCTATCTCTCTCTCTCTCTCTCTCGTTCCATCCACCCCCACTCCATTTCTCTCTCTTTCTTCATCCCCCATCCTCTCTGCAGTGCTGACACCAGTGTCTCCCAGAGCAGTGAGAACAACGCTGAGTGACGGAGGAGCAAGTCGTTAGTGACTCTGGGAAGAGAGAAATACAGAAGAGAGCAAAATAAGCAGAGGTTGAGACGGAACAGGGGGGAACAACAGAGAGAATATAGAGAGAGAGGGAGAAATAAAATAATACAAGAGAGAGGAGAACAGAGAAAGGTTTCATTAGTATCAGCGTAGGTCTGTGATTTCATACTCTGCTTCTTGTGCACTGCTCATAACATTCTCTACAACATCAAACCCCTTACAATACATTCTCTACAACATCAAACCCCTTACAATACATTATCTACAACATCAAACCCCTTACAATACATTATCAACAACATCAAACCCCTTACAATACATTATCTACAACATCAAACCCCTTACAATACATTATCTACAACATCAAACCCCTTACAATACATTATCTACAACATCAAACCCCTTACAATACATTATCTACAACATCAAACCCCTTACAATACATTATCTACAACATCAAACCCCTTACAATACATTCTCTACAACATCAAACCCCTTACAATACATTCTCTACAACATCAAACCCCTTACAATACATTCTCTACAACATCAAACCCCTTACAATACATTCTCTACAACATCAAACCCCTCACAATACATTCTCTACAACATCAAACCCCTTACAATACATTCTCTACAACATCAAACCCCTTACAATACATTCTCTACAACATCAAACCCCTTACAATACATTCTCTACAACATCAAACCCCTTACAATACATTCTCTACAACATCAAACCCCTCACAATACATTCTCTACAACATCAAACCCCTTCCAATACATTCTCTACAACATCAAACCCCTTCCAATACATTCTCTACAACATCAAACCCCTTACAATACATTCTCTACCACATCAAACCCCTTACAATACATTATCTACAACATCAAACCCCTTCCAATACATTCTCTACAACATCAAACCCCTTACAATACATTCTCTACAACATCAAACCCCTTACAATACATTATCTACAACATCAAACCCCTTACAATACATTCTCTACAACATCAAACCCCTTACAATACATTATCTACAACATCAAACCCCTTCCAATACATTCTCTACAACATCAAACCCCTTCCAATACATTATCTACAACATCAAACCCTTTACAATACATTCTCTACAACATCAAACCCCTTACAATACATTCTCTACCACATCAAACCCCTTACAATACATTCTCTACCACATCAAACCCCTTACAATACATTCTCTACAACATCAAACCCCTTACAATACATTCTCTACAACATCAAACCCCTTACAATACATTATCTACAACATCAAACCCCTCACAATACATTCTCTACAACATCAAACCCCTTACAATACATTATCTACAACATCAAACCCCTTACAATACATTCTCTACAACATCAAACCCCTTACAATACATTCTCTACAACATCAAACCCCTTACAATACATTATCTACAACATCAAACCCCTTACAATACATTATCTACAACATAAATGTTTATGTTTTAGTCATTTAGCAGACACTCTTATCCAGATCTACTGTGCATTCACAGTTCCAGAAAGCCCATTTTTCCATAATAACGTAGCTGTCAGTAGAGTAAGAGCCTGAAGGGTTGGGGTGCTGGTTTATCGAGGTGAGGAGGAGGATTATTTAAGTTACTGTTTGAAGGGGGCAGGGACTCATCTGTCCTAGCTTCAGGGGGAAGCTGGCTGCACCATTGGGTTGCCAGGACAGAGTACAGCTTGGACTGGGCTGAGCGGGAGCTGCCCTCTGATAGGAGTGGGAGGGCCAAGAGACCCGAGGTGGCAGAACAGAGTGCTCGGGTTGGGGTCTAGGGTTTTAGCATAGCCTAAATGTCGGGAGGGGCAGTTCCTCTTGCTGTTCTGTAGGTAAGCCCCATGGTCTTGTAGTGGATGCGAACTTCAACTGGAAGCCATTGCAGTGTGCAGAGGAGCGGGGTGACATGAGAACTGTGGAAGGTTGAAAACCAGGTGAGTTGCTGTGTTCTGGATAAGTTGTAGGGGTTTGATGACACAAGCGAGGAGCCCAGCCAACAGCGAGTTGCAGTATTCCAGAC
>NC_143040.1:10630000-10632500 GCF_057628025.1 Oncorhynchus mykiss | reverse complement strand
CTGATTAGTAATATAAACACCATCAGATCACCTCCATCTGATTAGTAATATAAACACCATCAGATCACCTCCATCTGATTAGTAATGTAAACACCATCAGATCACCTCCATCTGATTAGTAGTGTAAACACCATCAGATCACCTCCATCTGATTAGTAGTGTAAACACCATCAGATCACCTCCATCTGATTAGTAATATAAACACCATCAGATCACCTCCATCTGATTAGTAATATAAACACCATCAGATCACCTCCATCTGATTAGTAGTGAAAACACCATCAGATCACCTCCATCTGATTAGTAATATAAACACCATCAGATCACCTCCATCTGATTAGTAGTGAAAACACCATCAGATCACCTCCATCTGATTAGTAATATAAACACCATCAGATCACCTCCATCTGATTAGTAATATAAACACCATCAGATCACCTCCATCTGATTAGTAATATAAACACCATCAGATCACCTCCATCTGATTAGTAATATAAACACCATCAGATCACCTCCATCTGATTAGTAATATAAACACCATCAGATCACCTCCATCTGATTAGTAGTGTAAACACCATCAGATCACCTCCATCTGATTAGTAGTGTAAACACCATCAGATCACCTCCATCTGATTAGTAATATAAACACCATCAGATCACCTCCATCTGATTAGTAATATAAACACCATCAGATCACCTCCATCTGATTAGTAATATAAACACCATCAGATCACCTCCATCTGATTAGTAGTGTAAACACCATCAGATCACATCCATCTGATTAGTAATATAAACACCATCAGATCACCTCCATCTGATTAGTAATATAAACACCATCAGATCACCTCCATCTGATTAGTAATATAAACACCATCAGATCACCTCCATCTGATTAGTAGTGTAAACACCATCAGATCACCTCCATCTGATTAGTAGTGTAAACACCATCAGATCACCTCCATCTGATTAGTAATATAAACACCATCAGATCACCTCCATCTGATTAGTAATATAAACACCATCAGATCACCTCCATCTGATTAGTAATATAAACACCATCAGATCACCTCCATCTGATTAGTAATATAAACACCATCAGATCACATCCATCTGATTAGTAATATAAACACCATCAGATCACCTCCATCTGATTAGTAATATAAACACCATCAGATCACCTCCATCTGATTAGTAATATAAACACCATCAGATCACCTCCATCTGATTAGTAATATAAACACCATCAGATCACCTCCATCTGATTAGTAGTGAAAACACCATCAGATCACCTCCATCTGATTAGTAGTGAAAACACCATCAGATCACATCCATCTGATTAGTAATATAAACACCATCAGATCACCTCCATCTGATTAGTAATATAAACACCATCAGATCACCTCCATCTGATTAGTAATATAAACACCATCAGATCACCTCCATCTGATTAGTAATATTAACACCATCAGATCACCTCCATCTGATTAGTAGTGTAAACACCATCAGATCACCTCCATCTGATTAGTAATATAAACACCATCAGATCACCTCCATCTGATTAGTAATATAAACACCATCAGATCACCTCCATCTGATTAGTAATATAAACACCATCAGATCACATCCATCTGATTAGTAATATAAACACCATCAGATCACCTCCATCTGATTAGTAATATAAACACCATCAGATCACCTCCATCTGATTAGTAATATAAACACCATCAGATCACATCCATCTGATTAGTAATATAAACACCATCAGATCACCTCCATCTGATTAGTAATATAAACACCATCAGATCACCTCCATCTGATTAGTAATATTAACACCATCAGATCACCTCCATCTGATTAGTAGTGTAAACACCATCAGATCACCTCCATCTGATTAGTAATATAAACACCATCAGATCACCTCCATCTGATTAGTAATATAAACACCATCAGATCACCTCCATCTGATTAGTAATATAAACACCATCAGATCACATCCATCTGATTAGTAATATAAACACCATCAGATCACCTCCATCTGATTAGTAATATAAACACCATCAGATCACCTCCATCTGATTAGTAATATAAACACCATCAGATCACCTCCATCTGATTAGTAATATAAACACCATCAGATCACCTCCATCTGATTAGTAATATAAACACCATCAGATCACCTCCATCTGATTAGTAATATAAACACCATCAGATCACATCCATCTGATTAGTAATATAAACACCATCAGATCACCTCCATCTGATTAGTAGTGTAAACACCATCAGATCACCTCCATCTGATTAGTAATGTAAACACCATCAGATCACCTCCATCTGATTAGTAGTGTAAACACCATCAGATCACCTCCATCTGATTAGTAGTGAAAACACCATCAGATCACCTCCATCTGATTAGTAATATTAACACCATCAGATCACCTCCATCTGATTAGTAGTGTAAACACCATCAGATCACCTCCATCTGATTAGTAATATAAACACC
>NC_143040.1:10592500-10627500 GCF_057628025.1 Oncorhynchus mykiss | reverse complement strand
CTGACACACTCCCACCATTTCCCTTCATGTGTGAAAGTTCTTTTCTGACATCATTAAAGAGTTATATTATCTTTGTTCTGTCTCTCCTATTAATCAGCTATTGAAATACCACCTGTTTGGCCAGTCAGTAGATCCATAGAGTGACTTTGATCAATAGAGTGACTTTGACTCATAGAGTGACTTTATTTCCTAGAGTGACTATGACTCAGAGTTATATTGATTCATAGAGTGACATTGATTCATAGAGTGACATTGATTCAAAAAGTGACATTGATTCATAGAGTGATTTTGATTCATAGAGTGACATTGATTCATAGAGTGACATTGATTCATAGAGTGATTTTGATTTATAGAGTGATTTTGATTTATAGAGTGGCATTGATTCATAGAGTGACATTGATTCATAGAGTGACATTGATTCATAGAGTGATTTTGATTTATAGAGTGATTTTGATTCATAGAGTGACATTGATTCATAGAGTGACATTGATTCATAGAGTGACATTGATTCATAGAGTGATTTTGATTCATAGAGTGACATTGATTCATAGAGTGACATTGATTCATAGAGTGATTTGGATTTATAGAGTGATTTTGATTTATAGAGTGATTTTGATTTATAGAGTGATTTTGATTTATAGAGTGATTTTGATTTATAGAGTGATTTTGATTCATAGAGTGACATTGATTCATAGAGTGACATTGATTCATAGAGTGACATTGATTCATAGAGTGATTTTGATTCATAGAGTGACATTGATTCATAGAGTGATTTTGATTTATAAAGTGATTTTGATTAATAGAGTGACTATGACTCAGAGTGACATTGATTCATAGAGTGATTTTGATGCATAGAGTGACATTGATTTAGAGAGTGATTTTGATGCATAGAGTGACATTGATTCATAGAGTGATTTTGATGCATAGAGTGACATTGATTTATAGAGTGATTTTGATTCATAGAGTGACATTGATTCATAGAGTGGCATTGATTCATAGAGTGACTTTGATTTATAGAGTGACATTGATTCATAGAGGGCCTGATTCGTAGCATGACTGACTCATAGAGTGACTTTGACTAATAGTGACTGACTGATATAGTGATTTTAATTCACATAGTGACTTTCACCCATAGAGTGACTTTGAGCCATAAGAGTGACTTTGACCCATACAGTGACTTTGATCCATAGCGTGACTTTGTTTCATAGAGTGACTATGACTCAGAGGGACATTGATTCATACAGTGACATTGATTTATAGAGTGACTTGTTTCTTAGAGTGACTTTAATTTATATAGTGATTATGATTCATGGAGTGATTCTGATTCATATAGGGCCTGATTCGTGATTCGATTGACTTTGACTGATTGTGACTGACTGATAGAGTGATTTTAATTCATAGAGTGACTTTCACCCATAGAGTGACTTTGTTGCATAAGAGTGACTTTGATTCACAGTGTCAGAACTGTTTAAAGGAGCCCCATTTGGTTACTTGCTGATGACAGCTTCATGATATGATACAACCTCCAAGGAATTGCTCATCAGGGAAAGGATTATGATTCATACTGACAGATACAGAAAGAAATATCATGCGATAATGCTTCTAAAGCATTGTATCATTACGTTTGGGTACTTTACTGGCATTGTACTGGCATAGTACAGGCATACTACTGGCATAGTACTGGCATAGTACTGGCATAGTACTGGCATAGTACTAGCAGAGTATTGGCATAGTTCTGGCATAGTACTAGCATAGTACAGGCATACTACTGCCATAGTACTAGTGAATTACTGGCATAAGTACTGGCATAGTACTGGTATAGTACTGGCATAGTATTGGTACAGTACTGGCATAGTACTGGCATAGTATTGGCATAGTACTGGCATAGTACTGGTATAGTACAGGCATAGTATTGGTATAGTACTGGCATAGTATTAGTATAGTACTGGCATAGTATTGGCATAGTACTGGCATAGTACTGGTATAGTATTGGCATAGTACTGGCATAGTACTGGCATAATATTTGCATAGTATTTGTATAGTACTGGAGTAGTATTGGCATAGTACTGACAGAGTACTGGCATAGTACTGGTATAGTACTGGTATAGTACTGGCATAGCACTGGCATAGTACTGGCATGGTATTGGAATAGTTTGGGCAAAGTACTGGCAGAGTATTGGGATAGTATTGGCATGGTACTGGCATATTAATGGCATAGTACTGGCATAGTATTGGTATAGTATTGGTATAGTATTGGCATAGTATTGGCAAAGTACTGGCATAGTACTGGCATGGTATTGGTATAGTAGTGGCATAGTTTTGGCATAGTATTGGCATAGTTCTGGAATAGTACTGGCATAGTACTGGCATGGTACTGGCATAGTACTGGCATAGTACTGGCATAGTACCGCGTAGTACTGGTATAGTACTGGTATAGCACTGGCATAGTATTGGTAAAGTACTGGCACAATATTGACATAGTACTGGCATAGTACTGTTACAGTACTGGCATAGTACTGGCATAGTACTGGCATAGTACTTGTATAGTATTGGCATAGTACTGGCATAGTACTGGCATAATATTCACATAGTATTTGTATAGTATTGGCATAGTACTGGCATAGTATTGGTATAGTATTGGTATAGTATTGGCATAGTATTGGCAAAGTACTGGCATAGTACTGGCATGGTATTGGTATAGTAGTGGCATAGTTTTGGCATAGTATTGTCATAGTACTGGAATAGTACTGGCATAGTTCTGGCATGGTATTGGCGTGGTACTGGCATAATAGAGGGATACTACTGACATGGTACTGGCATAGTACTGGGATAGTACTGGTATAGTACCGCATAGTATTGGTATAGTACTGGTATAGTACTGGCATAGTATTGGTATAGTACTGGTATAGTATTGGCATAGTACTGGCATAGTATTGGCATAGTTCTAGCATAGTATTGGTATAGTATCGGCATAGTTCTGGCATAGTGCTGGCATAGTATTGGCATAGTATTTGTATAGTACTGGAATAGTATTGGCATAGTACTGGCAGAGTACTGGTATAGTACTGCTATAGTACTGGTATAGTACTGGCATAGCACTGGCATAGTATTGGCATAGTACTGGCATAGTATTGGAATAGTTTTGGCAAAGTACTGGCAGAGTATTGGGATAGTATTGGCATGGTACTGGCATATTATTGGCATAGTACTGGCATAGTACTGGCATGGTATTGGTATAGTATTGGTATAGTATTGGCATAGTTTTGGCAAAGTACTGGCGTAGTACTGACATGGTATTGGTATAGTATTGGCATAGTTTTGGCATAGTATTGGGATAGTACTGGCATGGTATTGGTTTGGTATTGTTATAGTATTGGTATAGTATTGGCATAGTGCTGGCATATTATTGGCATTGTCCTGGCATAGTACTGGCATAGTATTGGTATAGTACTGGGATGGTATTTGTATGGTATTGGAATAGTATTTGTATAGTATTGGTATAGTATTGGCATAGTACTGGCATGGTACTGGCATGGTTCTGGCATGGTATTGGTATGGTATTGGTATGGTATTGTTATAGTATTGGTATAGTATTGGCAATGTATTGGCACAGTATTGACATAGTATTGGCATAGTATTGCTATAGTATTGGCATATTATTGTATAATATTGGTACATTATAGTAGTGGTATATCTTTCACAGTAGTGTAACACAATGGCAGTGTCTGCCAGAAGGCCTCATGTCTGTTCAAAGAGAAGTGGGGTTGACTTTCATACAGTCTCAGATGAAAGTAGCTTCCTTCACATCACAGCACCACTGGCTTTAATTGCCTGACCTGAAGGTAATTAGTGGTGGTGTTGTGAAACATCTCGCTGTTCTCTCTCTCTCTCCGCTCTTATTTAAAGACGAGGAGTCAATGGTGATCAAAGGGTCGAAGAGTGAAGGACTCTCAGAGACACTCTCTCAACCTCTATCTCTCCCCTCTCTCTCTCTCAACCTCTCCCCCCTCTCTCTCTCTCTCTCTCTCTCAACCTCTGTCTCTCCCCCTTCCCCTTTCTCTCCACTGTCTCGTTCTCTCGCTTCGTTCTATCTCTCCCCTCTCTCTCTCTCTCTCTCTCTCAACCTCTGTCTCTCCCCCTTCCCCTTTCTCTCCACTGTCTCTTTCTCTCGCTTCGTTCTATCTCTCCCCTCTCCACTCTCTCTCTCTCTCTCAACTTCTATCTAAATCAAATCAAATCAAATTTTATTTGTCACATACACATGGTTAGCAGATGTTAATGCGAGTGTAGCGAAATGCTTGTGCTTCTAGTTCCGACAATGCAGTAATAACCAACAAGTAATCTAACTAACAATTCCAAAACTACTGTCTTGTACACAGTGTGAGGGGATAAATAATATGTACCTAAGGATATATGACTGAGTGATGGTACAGAGCAGCATAGGCAAGATACAGTAGATGGTATCGAGTACAGTATATACATATGAGATGAGTATGTAAACAAAGTGGCATAGTTAAAGTGGCTAGTGATACATGTATTACATAAGGATACAGTCGATGATATAGAGTACAGTATATACGTATGCATATGAGATGAATATCTCTCCCCCCTTCCCCTTTCTCTCCACTGTCTCTTCCTCTCTCTTCGTTCTATCTCTCCCCTCTCTCTCTCTCTCAACCTCTATCTCTCCCCCCTTCCCCTTCTCTCCACTGTCTCTTCCTCTCTCTTCGTTCTATCTCTCCCCTCTCTCTCTCTCTCAACCTCTATCTCTCTCCCATTCCCCTTTCTCTCTACTGTCACTTCCTCTCTCTTCGTTCTTTCTCTCCGTCTCTCTCTCTCTCTCAACCTTTCTCAACCTCCCCTTCCCCTTTCTCTCCACTCTCTCTTCGTTCTATCTCTCCCGTCTCTCTCTCTCTCTCAACCTCTATCTCTCCCCCCTTCCCCTTTCTCTCTACTGTCACTTCCTCTCTCTTCGTTCTCTCTCCCCTCTCTCTCTCTCTCTCTCTCAACCTCTATCTCTCCCCCCTTCCCCTTTCTCTCCACTGTCTCTTCCTCTCTCTTCATTCTATCTCTCCCCTCTCTCTCTCTCTCTCTCAACCTCTATCTCTCCCCCATCCCCTTTCTCTCCACTGTCTCTTCCTCTCTCTTCGTTCTATCTCTCCCCTCTCTCTCTCTCTCTCAACCTCTATCTCTCCCCCTTCCCCTTTCTCTCCACTGTCTCTTCCTCTCTCTTCGTTCTTTCTCTCCCCTCTCTCTCTCTCTCTCTCCCCCCTTCCCCTTTCTCTCTACTGTCACTTCCTCTCTCTTCGTTCTTTCTCTCCCGTCTCTCTCTCTCTCAACCTCTCTCAACCTCCCCTTCCCCTTTCTCTGCACTGTCTCTTCCTCTCTCTTCGTTCTATCTATCCCGTCTCTCTCTCTCTCTCAACCTCTATCTCTCCCCATCCCCTTTCTCTCCACTGTCTCTTCCTCTCTCTTCGTTCTATCTCTCCCCCCTCTCTCTCTCTCTCTCTCTCTCAACCTCTATCTCTCCCCATCCCCTTTCTCTCCACTGTCTCTTCCTCTCTCTTCGTTCTATCTCTCCCCTCTCTCTCTCTCTCTCAACCTCTATCTCTCCCCCCTTCCCCTTTCTCTCCACTGTCTCTTCCTCTCTCTTCGTTCTATCTCTCCCCTCTCTCTCTCTCTCTCTCTCTCAACCTCTATCTCTCCCCCCTTCCCCTTTATCTCCACTGTCTCTTCCTCTCTCTTCGTTCTATCTCTCCCCTCTCTCTCTCTCTCTCTCTCTCAACCTCTATCTCTCCCCCCTTCCCCTTTCTCTCCACTGTCTCTTCCTCTCTCTTCGTTCTATCTCTCCCCTCTCTCTCTCTCTCAACCTCTATCTCTCCCCTCTCTCTCTCTCTCTCTCTCTCTCTCTCTCTCAACCTCTATCTCTCCCCCCTTCCCCTTTCTCTCCACTGTCTCTTCCTCTCTCTTCGTTCTATCTCTCCCCTCTCTCTCTCTCTCAACCTCTATCTCTCCCCCCTTCCCCTTTCTCTCCACTGTCTCTTCCTCTCTCTTCGTTCTATCTCTCCACGTTCTCTCTCTCTCTCTCGACCTCTATTCCTTTCTATCCCCTTACCCTTTCAACTCTCTGTCTTCCTGTCTACCCTTCCTTCCCTCCTGTCCTCCAGCTACACAACACCACAAGAGCGGAACGAGGATGCTGCTCTCGCTCCACTATCTCCCTCCCTCTCTCTTTCTTCACATCACTGAATCAGGGTCTATCTCCCTCCCTCTCTCTAACAACACATCACTGAATCAGGGTCTATCTCCCTCCCTCTCTCTAACAACACATCACTGAATCAGGGTCTATCTCCCTCCCTCCACCTCTACCTTCACACCACTAAAGGAGGATGTGTCCCTCCACCTCCACACCACTAAAGGAGGATGTGTCTCTCCCTCCACCTTCACACCACTAAAGGAAGATGTGTCTCTCCCTCCACCTCCACACCACTAAAGGAGGATGTGTCTCTCCCTCCACCTCCACACCACTAAAGGAGGATGTGTCTCTCCCTCCACCTCCACACCACTAAAGGAGGATGTGTCTCTCCCTCCACCTCCACACCACTGAAGGAGGATGTGTTTCTCCCTCCAACTCCACACCACTAAAGGAGGATGTGTCTCTCCCTCCACCTCCACACCACTGAAGGAGGATGTGTCTCTCCCTCCACCTCCACACCACTAAAGGAGGATGTGTCTCCACCTCCACACCACTAAAGGAGGATGTGTCCCTCCCTCCACCTCCACACCACTAAAGGAGGATGTGTCTCTCCCTCCACCTCCACACCACTAAAGGAGGATGTGTCTCCACCTCCACACCACTAAAGGAGGATGTGTCTCCACCTCCACACCACTAAAGGAGGATGTGTCTCTCCCTCCACCTCCACACCACTAAAAGAGGATGTGTCTCCACCTCCACACCACTAAAGGAGGATGTGTCTCTCCCTCCACCTCCACACCACTGAAGGAGGATGTGTCCCTCACTCCACCTCCACCTCCACACCACTAAAGGAGGATGTGTCTCCACCTCCACCTCCACACCACTAAAGGAGGATGTGTCTCTCCCTCCACCTCCACCTCCACCTCCACACCACTAAAGGAGGATGTGTCTCTCCCTCCACCTCCACACCACTAAAGGAGGATGTGTCTCCACCTCCACACCACTAAAGGAGGATGTGTCTCCACCTCCACACCAGTAAAGGAGGATGTGTCTCTCCCTCCACCTCCACACCACTAAAGGAGGATGTGTCTCTCCCTCCACCTCCACACCACTAAAGGAGGATGTGTCTCCACCTCCACACCACTGAAGGAGGATGTGTCTCTCCCTCCACCTCCACAACACTAAAGGAGGATGAGTCTCTCCCTCCACCTCCACAACACTGAAGGAGGATGTGTCTCTCCCTCCACCTCCACAACACTGAAGGAGGATGTGTCTCTCCCTCCACCTCCACACCACTAAAGGAGGATGTTTCTCTCCCTCCACCTCCACAACACTGAAGGAGGATGTATCTCTCCCTCCACCTCCACACCACTAAAGGAGGATGTGTCTCCACCTCCACACCACTAAAGGAGGATATGTCTCCACCTCCACACCACTAAAGGAGGATGTGTCTCTCCCTCCACACCACTAAAGGAGGATGTGTCTCTCCCTCCACACCACTAAAGGAGGATGTGTCTCCACCTCCACACCACTAAAGGAGGATGTGTCTCCACCTCCACACCAGTAAAGGAGGATGTGTCTCTCCCTCCACCTCCACACCACTAAAGGAGAATGTGTCTCCACCTCCACCTCCACACCACTGAAGGAGGATGTGTCTCCACCTCCACACCACTAAAGGAGGATGTGTCTCCACCTCCACCTCCACACCACTGAAGGAGGATGTGTCTCCACCTCCACAACACTGAAGGAGGATGTATCTCTCCCTCCACCTCCACACCACTAAAGGAGGATGTGTCTCCACCTCCACACCACTAAAGGAGGATATGTCTCCACCTCCACCTCCACCTCCACCTCCACACCACTGAAGGAGGATGTGTCTCTCCCTCCACACCACTAAAGGAGGATGTGTCTCTCCCTCCACACCACTAAAGGAGGATGTGTCTCTCCCTCCACACCACTAAAGGAGGATATGTCTCCACCTCAACCTCCACCTCTCACTCCACACCACTGAAGGAGGATGTGTCTCCACCTCCACACCACTAAAGGTTGGATGTGTCTCTCCCTCCACCTCCACACCACTAAAGGAGGATGTGTCTCTCCCTCCACCTCCACACCACTAAAGGAGGATGTGTCTCCACCTCCACACCACTAAAGGAGGATTTGTCTCTCCCTCCTCCTCCACACCACTAAAGGAGGATGTGTCTCTCCCTCCACCTCCACACCACTAAAGGTTGGATGTGTCTCTCCTTCCACCTCCACACCACTGAAGGAGGATGTGTCTCTCCCTCCACCTCCACACCACTAAAGGAGGATGTGTCTCCACCTCCACACCACTAAAGGAGGATGTGTCTCTCCCTCCACCTCCACACCACTAAAGGTTGGATGTATCTCTCCCTCCACCTCCACCTCCACACCACTAAAGGTTGGATGTGTCTCTCCCTCCGCCTCCACACCACTAAAGGTTGGATGTGTCTCCACCTCCACCTCCACACCACTGAAGGAGGATGTGTCTCTCCCTCCACCTCCACCTCCACACCACTAAAGGAGGATGTGTCTCTCCCTCCACCTCCACACCACTAAAGGAGGATGTGTCTCCACCTCCACACCACTGAAGGAGGATGTGTCTCCACCTCCACCTCCACACCACTAAAGGTTGGATGTGTCTCCACCTCCACACCACTAAAGGAGGATGTGTCTCCACCTCCACACCACTAAAGGAGGATGTGTCTCCACCTCCACACCACTGTAGGAGGATGTGTCTCCACCTCCACCTCCACACCACTAAAGGTTGGATGTGTCTCCACCTCCACACCACTAAATGAGGATGTGTCTCCACCTCCACACCACTAAAGGAGGATGTGTCTCCACCTCCACACCACTAAAGGAGGATGTGTCTCCACCTCCACACCACTAAAGGAGGATGTGTCTCTCCCTCCACCTCCACCTCCACAACACTGAAGGAGGATGTGTCTCCACCTCCACCTCCACACCACTAAAGGTTGGATGTGTCTCCACCTCCACACCACTAAAGGAGGATGTGTCTCTCCCTCCACCTCCACACCACTAAAGGAGGATGTGTCTCTCCCTCCACCTCCACACCACTAAAGGAGGATGTGTCTCCACCTCCACCTCCACACCACTAAAGGAGGATGTGTCTCCACCTCCACCTCCACACCACTAAAGGAGGATGTGTCTCTCCCTCCACCTCCACCTCCACACCACTGAAGGAGGATGTGTCTCCACCTCCACCTCCACACCACTAAAGGAGGATGTGTCTCTCCCTCCACCTCCACACCACTAAAGGAGGATGTGTCTCTCCCTCCACCTCCACACCACTGAAGGAGGATGTGTCTCCACCTCCACACCACTAAAGGTTGGATGTGTCTCTCCCTCCACCTCCACACCACTAAAGGAGGATGTGTCTCTCCCTCCACCTCCACACCACTAAAGGTTGGATGTGTCTCTCCCTCCACCTCCACACCACTAAAGGAGGATGTGTCTCTCCCTCCACCTCCACACCACTAAAGGAGGATGTGTCTCTCCCTCCACCTCCACACCACTAAAGGAGGATGTGTCTCCACCTCCACATCCACAACACTGAAGGAGGATGTGTCTCCACCTCCACCTCCACCTCCACACCACTAAAGGAGGATGTGTCTCTCCCTCCACCTCCACACCAATAAAGGAGGATGTGTCTCCACCTCCACCTCCACAACACTGAAGGAGGATGTGTCTCCACCTCCACCTCCACCTCCACCTCCACCTCCACCTCCACACCACTGAAGGAGGATGTGTCTCTCCCTCCACACCACTAAAGGAGGATGTGTCTCTCCCTCCACACCACTAAAGGAGGATGTGTCTCTCCCTCCACACCACTAAAGGAGGATATGTCTCCACCTCCACCTCCACCTCTCCCTCCACACCACTGAAGGAGGATGTGTCTCCACCTCCACTCCACTAAAGGTTGGATGTGTCTCTCCCTCCACCTCCACACCACTAAAGGAGGATGTGTCTCTCCCTCCACCTCCACACCACTAAAGGAGGATGCGTCTCCACCTCCACACCACCAAAGGAGGATGTGTCTCTCCCTCCACCTCCACACCACTAAAGGAGGATGTGTCTCTCCCTCCACCTCCACACCACTAAAGGTTGGATGTGTCTCTCCCTCCACCTCCACACCACTGAAGGAGGATGTGTCTCTCCCTCCACCTCCACACCACTAAAGGAGGATGTGTCTCCACCTCCACACCACTAAAGGAGGATGTGTCTCTCCCTCCACCTCCACACCACTAAAGGTTGGATGTATCTCTCCCTCCACCTCCACCTCCACACCACTAAAGGTTGGATGTGTCTCTCCCTCCGCCTCCACACCACTAAAGGTTGGATGTGTCTCCACCTCCACCTCCACACCACTGAAGGAGGATGTGTCTCTCCCTCCACCTCCACCTCCACACCACTGAAGGAGGATGTGTCTCCACCTCCACCTCCACACCACTAAAGGAGGATGTGTCTCTCCCTCCACCTCCACACCACTAAAGGAGGATGTGTCTCTCCCTCCACCTCCACACCACTGAAGGAGGATGTGTCTCCACCTCCACACCACTAAAGGTTGGATGTGTCTCTCCCTCCACCTCCACACCACTAAAGGAGGATGTGTCTCTCCCTCCACCTCCACACCACTAAAGGTTGGATGTGTCTCTCCCTCCACCTCCACACCACTAAAGGAGGATGTGTCTCTCCCTCCACCTCCACACCACTAAAGGAGGATGTGTCTCTCCCTCCACCTCCACACCACTAAAGGAGGATGTGTCTCCACCTCCACATCCACAACACTGAAGGAGGATGTGTCTCCACCTCCACCTCCACCTCCACACCACTAAAGGAGGATGTGTCTCTCCCTCCACCTCCACACCAATAAAGGAGGATGTGTCTCCACCTCCACCTCCACAACACTGAAGGAGGATGTGTCTCCACCTCCACCTCCACCTCCACCTCCACCTCCACCTCCACACCACTGAAGGAGGATGTGTCTCTCCCTCCACACCACTAAAGGAGGATGTGTCTCTCCCTCCACACCACTAAAGGAGGATGTGTCTCTCCCTCCACACCACTAAAGGAGGATATGTCTCCACCTCCACCTCCACCTCTCCCTCCACACCACTGAAGGAGGATGTGTCTCCACCTCCACACCACTAAATGTTGGATGTGTCTCTCCCTCCACCTCCACACCACTAAAGGAGGATGTGTCTCTCCCTCCACCTCCACACCACTAAAGGAGGATGCGTCTCCACCTCCACACCACCAAAGGAGGATGTGTCTCTCCCTCCACCTCCACACCACTAAAGGAGGATGTGTCTCTCCCTCCACCTCCACACCACTAAAGGTTGGATGTGTCTCTCCCTCCACCTCCACACCACTGAAGGAGGATGTGTCTCTCCCTCCACCTCCACACCACTAAAGGAGGATGTGTCTCCACCTCCACACCACTAAAGGAGGATGTGTCTCTCCCTCCACCTCCACACCACTAAAGGTTGGATGTATCTCTCCCTCCACCTCCACCTCCACACCACTAAAGGTTGGATGTGTCTCTCCCTCCGCCTCCACACCACTAAAGGTTGGATGTGTCTCCACCTCCACCTCCACACCACTGAAGGAGGATGTGTCTCTCCCTCCACCTCCACCTCCACACCACTAAAGGAGGATGTGTCTCTCCCTCCACCTCCACACCACTAAAGGAGGATGTGTCTCCACCTCCACACCACTGAAGGAGGATGTGTCTCCACCTCCACCTCCACACCACTAAAGGTTGGATGTGTCTCCACCTCCACACCACTAAAGGAGGATGTGTCTCCACCTCCACACCACTAAAGGAGGATGTGTCTCCACCTCCACACCACTGAAGGAGGATGTGTCTCCACCTCCACCTCCACACCACTAAAGGTTGGATGTGTCTCCACCTCCACACCACTAAAGGAGGATGTGTCTCCACCTCCACACCACTAAAGGAGGATGTGTCTCCACCTCCACACCACTAAAGGAGGATGTGTCTCCACCTCCACACCACTAAAGGAGGATGTGTCTCTCCCTCCACCTCCACCTCCACAACACTGAAGGAGGATGTGTCTCCACCTCCACCTCCACACCACTAAAGGTTGGATGTGTCTCCACCTCCACACCACTAAAGGAGGATGTGTCTCTCCCTCCACCTCCACACCACTAAAGGAGGATGTGTCTCTCCCTCCACCTCCACACCACTAAAGGAGGATGTGTCTCCACCTCCACCTCCACACCACTAAAGGAGGATGTGTCTCCACCTCCACCTCCACACCACTAAAGGAGGATGTGTCTCTCCCTCCACCTCCACCTCCACACCACTGAAGGAGGATGTGTCTCCACCTCCACCTCCACACCACTAAAGGAGGATGTGTCTCTCCCTCCACCTCCACACCACTAAAGGAGGATGTGTCTCTCCCTCCACCTCCACACCACTGAAGGAGGATGTGTCTCCACCTCCACACCACTAAAGGTTGGATGTGTCTCTCCCTCCACCTCCACACCACTAAAGGAGGATGTGTCTCTCCCTCCACCTCCACACCACTAAAGGTTGGATGTGTCTCTCCCTCCACCTCCACACCACTAAAGGAGGATGTGTCTCTCCCTCCACCTCCACACCACTAAAGGAGGATGTGTCTCTCCCTCCACCTCCACACCACTAAAGGAGGATGTGTCTCCACCTCCACATCCACAACACTGAAGGAGGATGTGTCTCCACCTCCACCTCCACCTCCACACCACTAAAGGAGGATGTGTCTCTCCCTCCACCTCCACACCAATAAAGGAGGATGTGTCTCCACCTCCACCTCCACAACACTGAAGGAGGATGTGTCTCCACCTCCACCTCCACCTCCACACCACTAAAGGAGGATGTGTCTCTCCCTCCACCTCCACACCACTAAAGGAGGATGTGTCTCCACCTCCACACTACTAAAGGAGGATGTGTCTCTCCCTCCACCTCCACACCACTAAAGGAGGATGTGTCTCCACCTCCACACCACTAAAGGAGGATGTGTCTCCACCTCCACCTCCACACCACTGAAGGAGGATGTGTCTCCACCTCCACCTCCACCTCCACACCACTAAAGGAGGATGTGTCTCCACCTCCACACCACTAAAGGAGGATGTGTCTCCACCTCCACCTCCACACCACTGAAGGAGGATGTGTCTCCACCTCCACCTCCACACCACTAAAGGAGGATGTGTCTCCACCTCCACACCACTAAAGGAGGATGTGTCTCCACCTCCACCTCCACCTCCACCTCCACACCACTAAAGGAGGATGTGTCTCCACCTCCACACCACTAAAGGAGGATGTGTCTCTCCCTCCACCTCCACCTCCACACCACTGAAGGAGGATGTGTCTCCACCTCCACCTCCACACCACTAAAGGAGGATGTGTCTCTCCCTCCACCTCCACACCACTAAAGGAGGATGTGTCTCTCCCTCCACCTCCACACCACTGAAGGAGGATGTGTCTCCACCTCCACACCACTAAATGTTGGATGTGTCTCTCCCTCCACCTCCACACCACTAAAGGAGGATGTGTCTCTCCCTCCACCTCCACACCACTAAAGGTTGGATGTGTCTCTCCCTCCACCTCCACACCACTAAAGGAGGATGTGTCTCTCCCTCCACCTCCACACCACTAAAGGAGGATGTGTCTCTCCCTCCACCTCCACACCACTGAAGGAGGATGTGTCTCTCCCTCCACCTCCACACCACTAAAGGAGGATGTGTCTCTCCCTCCACCTCCACACCACTAAAGGAGGATGTGTCTCTCCCTCCACCTCCACACCACTGAAGGAGGATGTGTCTCTCCCTCCACCTCCACACCACTAAAGGAGGATGTGTCTCCACCTCCACACCACTAAAGGAGGATGTGTCTCCACCTCCACCTCCACACCACTGAAGGAGGATGTGTCTCTCCCTCCACCTCCACACCACTAAAGGAGGATGTGTCTCCACCTCCACACCACTAAAGGAGGATGTGTCTCCACCTCCACCTCCACACCACTGAAGGAGGATGTGTCTCCACCTCCACACCACTAAAGGAGGATGTGTCTCTCCCTCCACCTCCACACCACTAAAGGAGGATGTGTCTCTCCCTCCACACCACTAAAGGAGGATGTGTCTCCACCTCCACCTCCACACCACTGAAGGAGGATGTGTCTCTCCCTCCACCTCCACACCACTAAAGGAGGATGTGTCTCTCCCTCCACCTCCACACCACTAAAGGAGGATGTGTCTCTCCCTCCACACCACTAAAGGAGGATGTGTCTCCACCTCCACCTCCACACCACTGAAGGAGGATGTGTCTCTCCCTCCACCTCCACACCACTAAAGGAGGATGTGTCTCCACCTCTCCCTCCACACCACTGAAAGGAGGATGTGTCTCTCCCTCCACCTCCACCTCCACACCACTAAAGGAGGATGTCCCACGGCCCAGTGATTCATGTACAACACTCCAACAGAGGAGGGCAATGAGAAACAATCCGCTTCCTTAAAATATTCAACAGATGGAGGTATGAAAAGAAACCTCATTACCCGGAATAGAGAATAGAGGGAGGAACATATGAACAGAGAAGATCAGAGAAGAAGAAACAATGAAAGGAAAGAAAAAGGGGAATCTCCCACGTAGTAGTGTTCCACAGCTGAGAGCGATGTGTGTCTGTGTGTGTTGCATGAAGCCATGAGAGCAGCCAGAGGGGCTGAATGTCTGCAGCTTCATAATTCAGTGCCCCTATTAGTGTCTGTGTCTGCTTGGCCACAAAGGAGAGGAAAGGACACACACACACACACACACACACACACACATACACACACACACACAGAAATACAATTATAACAAATGATCTACAAAATCTGTCACATACTGTGTACGCAGAGACATGAACACGTGTTCCAGCACACAAAGTATTCAGACCCCTTTCCTTTTCTCCACATTTTGTTACGTTACAGCCAAATACTAAAATTGATTAATCATTTTTTTTCG
The DNA here is from genome assembly GCF_057628025.1 of Oncorhynchus mykiss. Classification (NCBI taxonomy): domain Eukaryota; kingdom Metazoa; phylum Chordata; class Actinopteri; order Salmoniformes; family Salmonidae; genus Oncorhynchus; species Oncorhynchus mykiss. The sequence goes on along the minus strand of NC_143040.1, from coordinate 10,612,255 downwards.
TCATCAATCTACACACAATACCACATTATGACAAAGCAAAAACTGGTTTACAGAAATGTTTGCAAACCCCCCCCCCCCAACTAAAATATCACATTTACATAAGTATTCAGACTGAAGCACCTTTGGCAGTGATTACAGCCTCCCAGCCTTCTTGGGTATGATTCTACAAGCTTGGCACACCTGCATTTGGGGTGTTTCTCCCATTCTTTTCAGATCATCACGAGCTCTGTCAGATTGGATGGGGAGCTTCGCTGCACAGCTATTTTCAGGTCAGGTCGGGTATTTTTGATCGGGTTCAAGTCCGGGCACTGGCTGGGCCAATCAAAGACATTCATAGATTTGTCCCAAAGCCACTGCTGCGTTGTCTTGGCTGTGTACTTAGGATCGTTCTCCTGTTAGAAGGTGAACTTTTGCCCCAGTCTGAGGTCCTGAGTGCTCTGAAGCAGGTTTTCATCAAGGATCTCTCTGTACTTTGCTCCGTTCATTTTTCCCTCGATCCTGACTAGTCTCCCAGTCCCTGCAGCTGAAAAACATCCCCACCACATGATGCTGCCACCACCATGCTTCACCGTAGGGATGGTGCCAGGTTCCTCCAGATGTTACGCTTGACATTCAGGCCAAAGAGTTCAATCTTGGTTTCATCAGACCAGAGAATCTTGTTTCTCATGGTCTGAAAGTACTTTAGGTGCCTTTTGGTAAACTCCAAAAGGGCTGGCATGTGCCTTTCACTGAGGAGTGGCTTTCGTCTGGCCACTCTACCATAAAGGCCTGATTGGTGGAGTGCTGCAGAGATGGTTGTCCTTCTGAAAGGTTCTCCCATCTCCAAAGAGGAACTCTGGAGTGCTGTCAGAGTGACCATCGGGTTCTTGGTCACCTCCCTGACCAAGGCCCTTCTTCCCCGATTGCTCAGTTTGGCCGGGCGGCCAGCTCTAGGACGAGTCTTGGTGGTTGCAAACTTCTTCCATTTAAGAATGAAGAGGCCACTGTGTTCTTGGGGACCTTCAATGCTTCAGAAATGTTTTGGTACCCTTCCCCAGATCTGTGCCTCGACACAATCTTGTCTCGGAGCTCTCAGGATAATTCCTTCGAACCTCATGGCTTGGTTTTTCACCTGACATGAACTGTCAACTGTGGGACTTTATAAAAACAGGTGTTTGCCTTTCAAACATCCAATCAATTGAATCTACCACAGACAGACTCCAATCAAATTGTAGAAACATCTCAAGGATGATAAATGGAACAGGATGCACCTGAGCTCAATTTTTAGTCTCATAGCAAAGGGTCTGAATACTAATGTAAATATTATTTTTCAGTTTAGCTTTTTTTAAATAAATGTACAAGAACATTTCTAAAAACGTGTTTTTGCGTCGTCCTTATGGGGTATTGTGATGTCCTTATGGGGTATTGTGATGTCATAATGGGGTATTGTGATGTCATTATGGGGTATTGTGATGTCATTATGGGGTATTGTGATGTCTTTATGGGGTATTGTGATGTCATTATGGGGTATTGTGATGTCATCATGGGGTATTGTGATGTCATCATGGGGTATTGTGATGTCATTATGGGGTATTGTGATGTCCTTATGGGGTATTGTGATGTCATTATGGGGTATTGTGATGTCCTTATGGGGTATTGTGATGTCCTTATGGGGTATGGAGATGTCCTTATGGGGTATTGTGATGCCATTATGGGGTATTGTGATGTCATTATGGGGTATTGTGATGTCATTATGGGGTATTGTGATGTCCTTAAGGGGTATTGTGATGTCTTTATGGGGTATTGTGATGTCCTTATCGGGTATTGTGATGTCCTTATGGGGTATTGAGATGTCATTATGGGGTATTGTGATGTCATTATGGGGTATTGTGATGTCCTTATGGGGTATTGTGATGTCATTATGGGGTATTGTGATGTCACTATGGGGTATTGTGATGTCCTAATGGGGTATTGTGATGTCCTTATGGGGTATTGTGATGTCCTTATGGGGTATTGTGATGTCATTATGGGGAATTGTGATGTCCTTATGGGGTATTGTGATGTCCTTATGGGGTATTGTGATGTCATTATGGGGTATTGTGATGTCATCATGGGGTATTGTGATGTCATCATGGGGTATTGTGATGTCATTATGGGGTATTGTGATGTCCTTAAGGGGTATTGTGATGTCTTTGTGGGGTATTGTGATGTCATTATGGGGTATTGTGATGTCTTTATGGGGTATTGTGATGTCCTTATGGGGTATTGTGATGTCATTATGGGGTATTGTGATGTCCTTATGGGGTATTGTGATGTCCTTATGGGGTATTGTGATGTCATTATGGGGTATTGTGATGTCATTATGGGGTATTGTGATGTCATTATGGGGTATTGTGATGTACTTATGGGGTATGGGGATGTCCTTATGGGGTATTGTGATTTCATTATGGGGTATTGTGATGTCCTTATGGGGTATTGTGATGTCCTTATGGGGTATGGGGATGTCCTTATGGGGTATTGTGATGCCATTATGGGGTATTGTGATGTCATTATGGGGTATTGTGATGTCATTATGGGGTATTGTGATGTCCTTAAGGGGTATTGTGATGTCTTTATGGGGTATTGTGATGTCCTTATGGGGTATTGTGATGTCATTATGGGGTATTGTGATGTCATTATGGGGTATTGTGATTTCCTTATGGGGTATTGTGATGTCATTATGGGGTATTGTGATTTCCTTATGGGGTATTGTGATGTCCTTATGGGGTATTGTGATGTCATTATGGGGTATTGTGATGTCATTATGGGGTATTGTGATGTCATTAAGGGGTATTGTGATTTCATTATGGGGTATTGTGATTTCATTATGGGGTATTGTGATGTCATTATGGGGTATTGTGATGTCCTTATGGGGTATGGGGATGTCCTTATGGGGTATTGTGATGTCCTTATGGGGTATTGTGATGTCCTTATGGGGTATTGTGATGTCATTATGGGGTATTGTGATTTCCTTATGGGGTATTGTGATGTCCTTATGGGGTATTGTGATGTCATTATGGGGTATTGTGATGTCCTTATGGGGTATTGTGATGTCCTTAAGGGGTATTGTGATGTCATTATGGGGTATTGTGATGTCATTATGGGGTATTGTGATGTCCTTATGGGGTATTGTGATGTCTTTATGGGGTATTGTGATTTCCTTATGGGGTATTGTGATGTCTTTATGCTGTACTGTGATTTCCTTATGGGGTATTGCGATGTCATTATGGGGTATTGTGATGTCATTATGGGGTTTGTGATGTCATTATGGGGTATTGTGATGTCTTTATGCTGTACTGTGATTTCCTTATGGGGTATTGCGATGTCATTATGGGGTATTGTGATGTCATTATGGGGTATTGTGATGTCTTTATGCCGTACTGTGATTTCCTTATGGGGTATTGTGATGCCATGATGGGGTATTGTGATGTCTTTATGGGGTATTGTGATGTCTTTATGCGGTACTGTGATTTCCTTATGGGGTATTGCGATGTCCTTATGGGGTATTGTGATGTCATTATGGGGTATTGTGATGTCATTAGGGGGTATTGTGATGTCATTATGGGGTATTGGGATTTCCTTATGGGGTATTGTGATGTCATTATGGGGTATTGTGATTTCCTTATGGGGTATTGTGATGTCATTATGGGGTATTGTGATGTCATTATGGCGTATTGTATGTAGATTGATAGTGAAAACATGTTTATTTTTTAGAATAAGGCTGTAATATAGTAAAATGTGGAAAAAGTCACGGGGGTCTGAATACTTTGCAAATGCACTGTATATATGAGACAAGTAGAGTAAATTAATGTTTATGTTAATAGTCCCTCCAGACTTCCTTGGCTCTCCTCACTCCTTCATTCATCCCTCTCTCTTTTCCCCCCAAGTGCTTTCCCCTGTGAGATGTCCGTGAGGCTACTATGAGATGTACGGCTTCATATCAGAGACTAATGTCCCTGTAGTACACAGCACTACGCTATAGGAATGTACAGGTCCGGATTACATTCCACACCATTGAGAGTTCTGTCTGGGGGAAAGGCATGAAAGCCCATGGATTCCACTTTTCATTGCTGAGGTATTCCTGTCCCACTGAGAAAGAGCTATTTGTCATTCTCACAGCAGGGAATTGTTGTACTGGTGAGTGTGTGTGTGTGTGTGTGTGTTTTTGTGAGTATATATGTGTGCTTGTATGTGAGTGTGTGTGTGCACAGGCCCACATCCTCAACAAACATGCCTCCCGTCATCGACCTTAAACCACTACGACATCCCTCATGTGTCCTACGTTGTTTTCTACATTGTTAGTCAAGTCAAAGACATGGGCTCACTCAGCACCGGGAAAAACACTCACAAACAAAACAGGATACACTAGATCAGACTTATTTGCCCACTACTCCCCTTTATGTTCCAGCTCCAATCAGTCACTGACACACACACACACACACACACACACACACACACACACACACACACACACACACACACACACACACATAAACAATCAAAGTTTCAGCTGGTAATAATAAGCGTCTTAGTCTCTCAAAAGCTATTTAAGTGAATTTTGTCGTCTCACAGGGGAATGGGTCCACTGAGAGGCTTTTGAAGGCACTGAGGCACACAGAAAAAGTAATTACTTTTTTCACTAAACAGAAGCAGGCGCTGACGGGGGCGATGTGTGTGTGAGGGGGTGGGGGTGGGGTAGGGGGTGTAAGGCATGTGTGTGTGTGTGTGTGTGTTGTGCGTGTGTGTGTGTGTGTGTGTGTGTGTGTGTGTGTGTGTGTGTGTGTGTGTGTGTGTGTGTTGTGCGTGGCAGCGATAGACTCAGGGCGAGGTGACAAATGGCTTAAACAGCAGAGGCCTCATACCGTCAAACACGTAGGTACGGAAGGCGAGCATGTGTGTGAAACACTTATTATTTAAAAAATATATACCCTGGGTAGGGAAGCTCTGATCCTAGCCAAGGATAAGGTGGAAAGGGCTGTGTCATGTTGAATATGAATTAGACTAGAAGAAAGAGAGAGAGGGAGAAAAGAGAGGAAGTTAGAGAGTGAGACACAGTGAGAGAGAGGGCCTTCTATGCCATCAAAATCAACATGAAATTCGACATTCCAATTAGGATTTGGCTAAAAATACTTGGTTTAGTTATAGAAACAATTGCCCTTTATGTTTGTGAGGACTGGGGTCCACTCACCAAACAAGAATTCACAAAATGGTACAAACACCAAATTGAGACTGCATGCTGAATTCTGCAAAAATATCCTGTGTACAATGTAAAACACCAAATAATGCATGCAGAGCAGAAGTAGGCCGATTCCCACTAATTACCAAAATCCAGAAAAGAGCTGTTAAATTCTACAACCACCTAAAAGGAAGCGATTCCCAAACCTTCAATAGCAAAGCCATCACCTACAGAGAGATGAACCTGGAGAAGAGTCCCCTAAGCAAGCTGGTCCTGGGGCTCTGTTCACAAACACAATCACACCCCACAGAGCACCAGGACAGCAACACAATTAGACCCAAACAAATCATGAGCTCCCGAGTGGCACAGCGGTCTAAGGCTCTACATCTCAGTGCTAGAGACGTCACTACAGACACCCTGGTTTGAATCCAGGCTGTATCACACCCGGTAGTGATTGGGAGTTGCGTAAGGCGGAGAACAGTTGGCCCAGCGTCAATAAAAATAAATGAGAAAACAAAAAAGATTATTACTTGAAGAAACTGAGCAAACCAGAATTCTATTTGGCTCTAAACATGGAGTACACAGCGGCAGAATGACTGACACAAACTTAAGGAAATATTTTGCTATGTACAGACTCAGTGAGCATAGCCTTGCTATTGAGAAAGGCCACCGTAGGCAGACATGGCTCTCAAGAGAAGACAGGCTATGTGCTCACTGCACACAAACTGAGGTGGAAACTGAGCTGCACTTCCTAACTTCCTGCCAAATGTATGACCATATTAGAGACACATATTTCCCTCAGATTACACAGATCCACAAAGAATTCGAAAACAAATCCAATTTTGATGAACTCCCATATCTACTGGGTGAAATTCCACAGTCTGTCATCACAGCAGCAAGATTTGTGACCCGTTGTCACGAGAAAAGGGCAACCAGTGAAGAACAAACACCATTGTAAATACAACCCATATTTATGCTTATTTATTTTCCCTTTTGTACTTTAACCATTTGTACATTGCTACCACACTGTATATATATAATATGACATTTGTAATGTCTTTATTGTTTTGAAACCTCTGTATGTGTAATGTTTACTGTTCATATTTTTGTTTATTTCACTTTTGTATATTATCTACCTCACTTGCTTTGGCAATGTTAACATATGTTTCCCATGCCAATTAAGCCCCTTGAATTGACAGACAGAGAGAGACAGAGAGAGACAGAGAGAGAGAGACAGAGAGAGACAGAGACAGAGAGAGAGAGAGAGAGCGAGAGAGGGAGAGAGAGAGAGAGAGAGAGGGAGAGAGAGGGGGAGAGACAGAGAGACAGAGAGAGACAGACAGTGAGAGAGACAGACAGTGAGAGAGAGAGACAGAGAGACAGACAGAGAGAGAGAGAGACAGAGAGAGAGAGAGACAGACAGAGACAGACAGAGAGAGAGAAAGGGAGAGAGAGAAGAATAATGGAAGAGTGAATATAGGGAGAGAGAGAGAAGAAGAATGGAAGAGTGAATATAGGGAGAGAGAGAGAAGAAGAATGGAAGAGTGAATATAGGGAGAGAGAGAAAAGAAGAATGGAAGAGCGAATATAGGGAGAGAGAGAGAAGAAGAATGGAAGAGTGAATATAGGGAGAGAGAGAGAGAAGAATGGAAGAGTGAATATAGAGAGAGAGAGAGAGAAGAATAATGGAAGAGTGAATATGGGGAGAGAGAGAGAAGAAGAATGTAAGAGTGAATATAGGGAGAGAGAGAGAAGAAGAATGGAAGAGTGAATATAGGGAGAGAGAGAGAAGAAGAATGGAAGAGTGAATATAGGGAGAGAGTGTGTGCTTACAGTACCTGTGTGTTCAGTGGAAGATTCATCTTTATAGATGTTAATATCAGGTCTCATGTGATATAATGTAGTTTCATTTCATAAAGTCCTACAAATCCCTAACATAACCCTTCTGAAAACATGAATAAAGTCCTACAAATCCCTAACATAACCCTTCTGAAAACATGAATAAAGTCCTACCAAACCCTATAGTAACCTTTATGGAAACCTTATGAAAGTCCTACCAAGCCCGACCGTAACCCTCTGAAAACCTTAATAAAGTTATAACAAACACGACCATAACCCTTCTGAACACCTTAAAAGTCTTAAACATAACCTGACCGTAACCCTTCTGAAAATATAATAAAGTCCTAACATAACCCTTCTGAAAACCTTAATGAAGTCCTAAAGTAACCTGACCGTAACCCTTCTGAAAACCTTAATGAAGTCCTAACATAACCCTTCTGAAAACCTTAATGAAGTCCTAACATAACCCTTCTGAAAACCTTCATGAAGTCCTAACATAACCCTTCTGAAAACCTTAATGAAGTCCTAACATAACCCTTCTGAAAACCTTAATGAAGTCCTAACATAACCCTTCTGAAAACCTTAATGAAGTCCTAACATAACCCTTCTGAAAACCTTAATGAAGTCCTAACATAACCCTTCTGAAAACCTTAATGAAGTCCTAACATAACCCTTCTGAAAACCTTCATGAAGTCCTAACATAACCCTTCTGAAAACCTTCATGAAGTCCTAACATAACCCTTCTGAAAACCTTAATGAAGTCCTAACATAACCCTTCTGAAAACCTTAATGAAGTCCTAACATAACCCTTCTGAAAACCTTCATGAAGTCCTAAAAAAGCGTAGCCCTTATGAAGCCAAGTTCACTGGTGTTAAATCCCTCAGTGTTTCTGATGTAAATCCCTGTGAATTCAGTACTGTCAAGCCACTGTCACTGGCCTGCTTCACTCTGCATTCTTAAGGTTCTAACACTCTGACTTAGTGCATTTAAACTCCATCTCTCTCCCTCTCTCTCTCTCCCTCTCTCCCCCTCTCTCTCTCTCCCTCTCTCTCCCTCTCTCTCTCTCCCTCTCTCTCTTCCTCTCTCTGCCTCTCTCTGCCTCTCTCTCTGCCTCTCTCTCTCTCCCTCTCTCTCTCTCCCTCTCTCTCCCTCTCTCTCTCTCCCTCTCTCTCTCTATCCTCACTTTCTCTCCCACTCTCTCCCTCTCTCTCTCCCTCTCTCCCTCTCCATCTCCTATCCTCTCTCTCTCCCTCCCTCTCTCTCCCTCTCTCTCCCTCTCCATCTCCTATCCTCTCTCTGCCTCTCTCTCTGCCTCTCTCTCCCTCTCTCTCCCTCTCTCTCTCTCTGCCTCTCTCCCTCTCTCTCTCCCTCTCTCTCAATCCCTCTCTCTCAAACTCCATCTCCTATCCTCTCTCTGCCTCTCTCTCTGCCTCTCTCTCTCCCTCTCTCTCCCTCTCTCTTTCCCTCTCTCTCCCTCTCTCTCTGCCTCTCTCTCTGCCTCTCTCTCTGCCTCTCCATCTCCTATCATCTCTCTCTCTGCCTCTCTCTCTCACATCCTCTCTTTCTCTCCCTCTCTCTCCCTTTCCATCTCCTATCCTCTCTTTCTCCCTCCCTCTCTCTCCCTCTCTCTCTCCCTCTCTCTCCCTCTCCATCTCCTATCCTCTCTCTCTGCCTCTCTCTCTCCCTCTCTCTCCCTCTCCATCTCCTATCCTCTCTCTCTCTCTGCCTCTCTCCCTCCCTCTCTCTCCCTCTCTCTCCCTCTACATCTCCTATCCTCTCTCGCCCTCTCTCTCTCTAGCCCCCTCTAGCCCTCTCTCTCTCTCCCTCTCTCTCTCTCTCTCTCTAGCCCCCTCTCTACCCCTCTCTCTCTCTCCCTCTCCCATCCTCCCTCTCTCTCTGCCTCTCTCTCTGCCTCTCTCTCTGCCTCTCCATCTCCTATCCTCTCTCTCTCTGCCTCTCTCTCTCCTATCCTCTCTTTCTCTCCCTCTCTCTCTGCCTCTCTCTCTCCCTCTCTCTCTCTCTCTCTCTAGCCCCCTCTCTCCCCCTCTCTCTCTCTCCCTCTCCTATCCCCTCTCTCTCTCCCTCTCTCTGTAGCCCCCTCTCTCACCCTCTCTCTCTCTCTCCCTCTCCATCTCATATCTTCTCTCTCTCCCTCCCTCTCTCTTCCTCTCTCTCCCTCTCCATCTCCTATCCTCTCTCTGCCTCTCTCTCTTCTCCACCTCACCCTTCCTTTCCTATCTTTCTCCACCATTCTGTTCCTCCTATCCACACTCTGTTCCTCTCCCTGGACCTCTCCTCCTTCCCCTCTCCAGTCCTCTCTCACTTCCCCTCTCCAGTCTTCTCTCACTTCTCCTCTCCAGTCTTCTCTCACTTCTCCTCTCCAGTCTTCTCTCCCTTCTCCTCTCCAGTCCTCTCTCCCTTCTCCTCTCCAGTCCTCTCCCTCTTCTCCTCTCCAGTCCTCTCTCCCTTCTCCTCTCCAGGCCTCTCTCACTTCTCTCCAGTCCTCTCCCCCTTCTCCTCTCCAGTCCTCTCTCGCTTCCCCTCTCCAGTCCTCTCTCCCTTCTCCTCTCCAGTCCTCTCTCACTTCTCCTCTCCAGTCTTCTCTCCCTTCTCCTCTCCAGTCCGCTCTCCCTTCTCCTCTCCAGTCCTCTCTCCCTTCTCCTCTCCCGTCCTCTCTCACTTCTCCTCTCCAGTCCTCTCTCCCTTCTCCTCTCCAGTCCTCTCCCCCATCTCCTCTCCAGTCCTCTCCCCCTTCTCCTCCACAGTCCTCATCCCCATCTCCTCTCCAGTCCTCTCCCCCTTCTCCTCTCCAGTCCTCTCCCCCATCTCCTCTCCAGTCCTCTCTCCCTTCCCCACTCCAGTCCTCTCTCACCTCTCCTCTCCAGTCCTCTCCCCCTTCTCCTCTCCAGACCTCTCCAGTCCTCTCCCCCTTCTCCTCTCCAGTCCTCTCCCCCTTCTACTCTCCAGTCCTCTCCCCTTCCCCTCTCCAGTCATCTCTCCCTTCTCCTCTCCAGTCCTCTCCCCCTTCTCCTCTCCAGTCCTCTCTCACTTATCCTCTCCAGTCCTCTCCCCCTTCTCCTCTCCAGTCCAGTCCTCTCCCCCTTCTCCTCTCCAGTCCTCTCTCACTTATCCTCTCCAGTCCTCTCTCCCTTCCCCTCTCCAGTCCTCTCCCCCTTCTCCTCTCCAGTCCTCCCTCCCTTCCCCTCTCCAGTCCTCTCCCCCTTCTCCTCTCCAGTCCTCTCCCCCTTCTCCTATCCAATCCTTTCTAGCCTTCTCCTATCCAATCATGTCCATGCTTCTCCCCCTTCTCTTCTCTCTCCCTCCCTCTTCCTGTCCATCTCCAGGCGTTCCACCTCTCTCCCCATGTCTCCTCCTCTGACAGACAGACAGTGGCAGCTAGTCTGCCTGCCTCCTGCCATGATCTAAGAAGGAGCTAAGACCTTCCACTCCCCTCCACTCCACTCCCATCCTCCACTCTTCTCTTCTCTCTTCCCTCTTCTCACCTCCTCCTCTCTCATCCCTCTTCGCTCCTCTCTCCATTCCCGAGCCCACTTCTCTCCACTCCTCTCTCCACACCCCAGCCCTCTTATCTCCTCTCCTCTCATTTCTCTGTTCCCTAGCCCTCTGGGCTAAACTAATGCTAATACTGACACAGTCTGGCAGGTTTGTATGCTCATGGATGACACACACACACACACACACACACACACACACACACACACACACAGAGAGAGAGCTAGGGAAGTGGAGGGGAAGAGATGGGTCCGTAGAGAGACTGGGAGACAGACAGGGCTAAAAGGAGCTTTGACAGCCTTCTATTCTGTCACTCAGTATTTAGCAGTGTGTATGTCTTCACTGTGTGTGTGTGTGTGTGTGTGTGTGTGTAGGTGTGTGTCCATGTGTGTGTGTGTGAGTGTTTCTGGGGGGCCTGGCAGCAGAAAGTGTCTCAGACCTCTGATCTCAAACCTGCCAAGTCAACAACAAACCTGTCTGTCTGTTTACCAGTGTGTGTGTGTGTGTGTGTGTATGAGCAAGTGTTTGTGTGTGTGTGTGTGTGTGTGCGAGTGTGTGTGTGTGGGTGTGCGCGAGTGAGTGTGTGTGTGTGTGTGTGTGTCTCCAGATAATACTCCCTGTCCTATAGCAGTGCTAACCCCCTGTCTGTCCTATAGCAGTGCTAACCCCCTGTCTGTCCTATAGCAGTGCTAACCCCCTGTCTGTCCTATAGCAGTGCTAACCCCCTGTCTGTCCTATAGCAGTGCTAACCCCCTGTCTGTCCTATAGCAGTGCTAACCCCCTGTCTGTCCTATAGCAGTGCTAACCCCCTGTCTGTCCTATAGCAGTGCTAACCCCGTCTGTCCTATAGCAGTGCTAACCTCCTGTCTGTCCTATAGCAGTGCTAACTCCCTGTCTCTCCTATGACAGTGCTAACCCCCTGTCTGTCCTATAGCAGTGCTAACCCCTGTCTGTCCTATAGCAGTGCTAACCCCCTGTCTGTCCTATAGCAGTGCTAACCCCCTGTCTGTCCTATAGCAGTGCTAACCCCCTGTCTGTCCTATGGCAGAGCTAACCCCCTGTCTGTCCTATAGCAGTGCTAACCCCCTGTCTGTCCTATGTTTCTGAAGAACACTATGACTCCACCTGGCCTTTTGAACAGGCAGGCAGACAGACAGACAGACAGACAGACAGACAGACAGACAGACAGGCAGGCACAGACAGACAGACAGGCAGGCACAGACAGACAGACAGACAGACAGACAGACAGACAGACAGACAGACAGACAGACAGACAGACAGACAGACAGACAGACAGACAGACAGACAGGATTTAGTTTAGCTGATAGGACTCGACATGGTCTTGTGACTACTGAGACAGACATGGGAAAAACTGTTTGTTTCCCTCCCTAGAATAAATGTTTTTTCTGAACAAGGTCTATCTGGTTTTACTCTGAGATAATTGTTTTAATTCCTATGACAAGCTTGACAAATATACCAGAATACTTCCTTGCTACAGTATGTACAGTACTGTATTATCAAATCAAATCAAATCAAATCAAATCAAATGTTATTTATGTGCTGGATGAAACAGGTGTAGACCTTACAGGGAAATGCTGACTTACAAGCCCTTAACCAACAATGCAGCTAAGAAAAATACTTGAATAAAATATTAAATAAAAGTAACAAATAATTAAAGAGCAGCAGTAAAATAGCAATAGCGAGGCTATATACAGGTGGTACCGGTACAGAGTTAATGTGCAGGGGCACCCGCTAGTCGAGGTAATTGAGGTAATATGAAGGTAGAGTTATTAAAGTGACTATGCATAGAAAATAAACAGAATGTAGCAGCAGCTTAAAGGGGATGGGGGGGGGGGTGGGGGGGGGGCAATGCAAATAGTCTGGGTAGCCATTTCATTAAATGTTCAGGAGTCTTATGGCTTGGAGGGAGAAGCTGTTAATTAAGAAGCCTCTTGGATCTAGACTTGGTGCTCTGGTACCGTTTGCCATGCGGTAGTAGAGAGAACAGTTTATGACTGGGGTGGCTGGTGTCTTTGACAATTTTTAGGGCCTTCCTCTGACACCGCCTGGTATAGAGGTCCTGGATGGCAGGCAGCTTAGCCCCAGTGATGTACTGGGCCGTACGCACTACCCTCTGTAGGTCAGAGGCTGAGCAGTTGCCGTACCAGGCAGTGATGCATCCAGTCAGGATGCTTTCGATTTTGCAGCTGTAGAACCTTTTGAGGATCTGAGGACCCATGCCAGATCTTTTCAGTCTCCTGAGGGGGAATTGGTTTTGTCAAGTCCCCTTCACAACTGTCTTGGTGTGCTTGGAACATGTTAGTTTGTTGGTAGTGTGGACACCAAGGAACTTGAAGCTCTGAACCTGCTCCACTACAGCCCAGTCGATGAGAATGGGGGCGTGCTCGGTCCTCCTTTTCCTGTAGTCCACAATCATCTCCTTTGTCTTGATCACATTGAGGGAGAGATTGTTATTCTGGCACCACACAGCCAGGTCTCTGATCTCCTCTCTATAGGCTGTCTCGTTGTTGTCGGTGATCAGGCCTACCACTGTTTTCTCACTGGCAAACGTAATGATTGTGTTGGAGTCGTGCCTGGCCATTGCTGTCATTAGTGAAAAGGGAATACAGGAGGGGACTGAGCACGCACCCCTGACGGTTCCCCGTGTTGAGGATCAGCATGGCGGATGTGTTGTTTCCTAGCCTTACCACCTGGGAGCGCCCCATCAGGAAGTCAGACGAGGGGGAGTAGTAGGAAGGATCGGAGGACCAATGCGCAGCGTCGTAAGTGTTCATGATATTTATTATAACTCAGAACACTAAAGAATAAAACAACAAAGGGAACGAAATGAAATCGAAACAGTTCTGTCTGGTGCAGAATACAAACACAAAACAGAAAATAATCACTCAGAACTCAAGGGTGAAAACAGGCTACCTAAGTATGGTTCTCAATCAGGGACAACGATTGACAGCTGCTTCTGATTGAGAACCATACCAGGCCAAACACTGAAATCCCAAATCATAGAAAAAAGAACATAGACAACCCACCACAACTCACGCCCTGACCATACTAAAACAAAGACATAACAAAAGAACTAAGGTCAGAACGTGACAAGGATCCAGTTGCAGAGGGAGGTGTTTAGTATTGTATTCATGAATGAAGTCTGTCTGTGATGGCTAGCCTGTGGATATATACTGAAATCCTTCTGTCTGTCGGTGGTTGTTAGGCTGGGGATATATACTGAAAACCTTCTGTCTGTCTGTGGTTGTTAGGCTGGGGATATATACTGAAAACCTTCTGTCTGTCTGTGGTGGTTAGGCTGGGGATATATACTGAAATCCTTCTGTCTGTCTGTGGTGGTTAGGCTGTGGATATTTACTGAAATCCTTCTGTCTGTCTGTGATGGTTAGGCTGGGATATTTACTGAAATCCTTCTGTCTGTCTGTGGTTGTTAGGCTGGGGATATATACTGAAAACCTTCTGTCTGTCTGTGGTGGTTAGGCTGGGGATATATACTGAAATCCTTCTGTCTGTCTGTGGTGGTTAGGCTGTGGATATTTACTGAAATCCTTCTGTCTGTCTGTGATCGTTAGGCTGGGGATATTTACTGAAATCCTTCTGTCTGTCTGTGGTTGTTAGGCTGGGGATATATACTGAAAACCTTCTGTCTGTCTGTGGTGGTTAGGCTGGGGATATATACTGAAATCCTTCTGTCTGTCTGTGGTGGTTAGGCTGTGGATATTTACTGAAATCCTTCTGTCTGTCTGTGATGGTTAGGCTGGGGATATTTACTGAAATCCTTCTGTCTGTCTGTGGTTGTTAGGCTGGGGATATATACTGAAAACCTTCTGTCTGTCTGTGGTGGTTAGGCTGGGCATATATACTGAAAACCTTCTGTCTGTCTGTTGTGGTTAGGCTGGGGATATATACTGAAATCCTTCTGTCTGTCTGTGGTGGTTAGGCTGTGGATATTTACTGAAATCCTTCTGTCTGTCTGTGATGGTTAGGCTGGGGATATTTACTGAAAACCTTCTGTCTGTCTGTGGTGGTTAGGCTGTGGATATATACTGAAATCCTTAAGTGTGTCTGTGATGGCTAGGCTGGGGATATATACTGAAATCCTTCTGTCTGTCGGTGGTTGTTAGGCTGGGGATATATACTGAAATCCTTCTGTCTGTATGTGGTTGTTAGGCTGGGGATATATACTGAAATCCTTCTGTCTGTCTGTGGTGGTTAGGCTGGGGATATATACTGAAATCCTGCTGTCTGTCTGTGGTTGTTAGGCTGGGGATATATACTGAAAACCTTCTGTCTGTCTGTGGTGGTTAGGCTGGGCATATATACTGAAAACCTTCTGTCTGTCTGTTGTGGTTAGGCTGGGGATATATACTGAAATCCTTCTGTCTGTCTGTGGTGGTTAGGCTGTGGATATTTACTGAAATCCTTCTGTCTGTCTGTGATGGTTAGGCTGGGGATATTTACTGAAAACCTTCTGTCTGTCTGTGGTGGTTAGGCTGTGGATATATACTGAAATCCTTAAGTGTGTCTGTGATGGCTAGGCTGGGGATATATACTGAAATCCTTCTGTCTGTCGGTGGTTGTTAGGCTGGGGATATATACTGAAATCCTTCTGTCTGTATGTGGTTGTTAGGCTGGGGATATATACTGAAATCCTTCTGTCTGTCTGTGGTGGTTAGGCTGGGGATATATACTGAAATCCTGCTGTCTGTCTGTGGTGGTTAGGCTGGGGATATTTACTGAAATCCTTCTGTCTGTCTGTGATGGTTAGGCTGGGGATATTTACTGAAATCCTTCTGTCTGTCTGTGGTGGTTAGGCTGGGGATATATACTGAAATCCTTCTGTCTGTCTGTGGTGGTTAGGCTGGGGATATATACTGAAATCCTGCTGTCTGTCTGTGGTGGTTAGGCTGGGGATATTTACTGAAATCCTTCTGTCTGTCTGTGATGGTTAGGCTGGGGATATTTACTGAAATCCTTCTGTCTGTCTGTGGTGGTTAGGCTGGGGATATATACTGAAATCCTTCTGTCTGTCTGTGGTGGTTAGGCTGGGGATATTTACTGAAATCCTGCTGTCTGTCTGTGATGGTTAGGCTGGGGATATTTACTGAAATCCTTAAGAGTGTCTGTGATGGTTAGGCTGTGGATAGACACTGAAATCCTTAAGTGTGTCTGTGATGGTTAGGCTGTGGATAGACACTGAAATCCTGTCAGTCTGTGATGGTTAGGCTGTGGATAGACACTGAAATCCTTAAGAGTGTCTGTGATGGTTAGGCTGTGGATAGACACTGAAATCCTTAAGTGTGTCTGTGATGGTTAGGCTGTGGATAGACACTGAAATCCTGTCAGTCTGTGATGGTCGGGTATCCTAGTGATGCTAAGGCTATGACACCAGTGGGCACATGGCATTTTGAATCTATTTGTACATTTTCAAAAGCACACGAGTCACACACACACACACACACACACACACACACACACACACACACACACACACATACACACACACACACACACACACACACACACACACACACACACACCACACACACACACACACACACACACACACACACACACACACACACACACACACACACACACACACACACACATACACATACACACACACACACACACACAGTTATGTGCTTTGGTTTTCTGGTGTTCTTCCACCTGATTCGTTGCCTAAGGGGGAGTACTACAATCATTACAGCATATATTTAAGTCATACAGTGAAAAAAAGAACTGTGTTTCTTAAGTGATAGTAATGTTATCTATGGCAAGCTGACATGTTGTATGATCTATGAACCCGAACGGTTCGGACGCTACAGACCGAAGCTGTCAGATGGGCTGTACCGACTTCAGACGACTCACAAGATGCTTGTGGGGGTCATTGAGCAAAACACACCGTGGTTTTGGGGAGAGCCTCCACTTTCCCACAGAGGGGTCTTAAAGTAAAACACACCGTGGTTTTGGGGAGAGCCTCCACTTTCCACAGAGGGGTCATCATAGTAAAACACACCGTGGTTTTGGGGAGAGCCTCCACTTTCCACAGAGGGGTCATCACATAGTAAAACACACCGTGACTTTGGGGAGAGCCTCCACTTTCCACAGAGGGGTCATCACATAGTAAAACACACCGTGACTTTGGGGAGAGCCTCCACTTTCCACAGAGGGGTCATCACATAGTAAAACACACCGTGACTTTGGGGAGAGCCTCCACTTTCCACAGAGGGGTCATCACATAGTAAAACACACCGTGACTTTGGGGAGAGCCTCCACTTTCCACAGAGGGGTCATCACATAGTAAAACACACCGTGACTTTGGGGAGAGCCTCCACTTTCCACAGAGGGGTCATCACATAGTAAAACACACCGTGACTTTGGGGAGAGCCTCCACTTTCCACAGAGGGGTCATCACATAGTAAAACACACCGTGACTTTGGGGAGAGCCTCCACTTTCCACAGAGGGGTCATCACATAGTAAAACACACCGTGACTTTGGGGAGAGCCTCCACTTTCCACAGAGGGGTCATCACATA
Source organism: Oncorhynchus mykiss (assembly GCF_057628025.1). Classification (NCBI taxonomy): domain Eukaryota; kingdom Metazoa; phylum Chordata; class Actinopteri; order Salmoniformes; family Salmonidae; genus Oncorhynchus; species Oncorhynchus mykiss. The sequence goes on along the minus strand of NC_143040.1, from coordinate 10,595,146 downwards.
GTAAAACACACCGTGACTTTGGGGAGAGCCTCCACTTTCCACAGAGGGGTCATCACATAATAAAACACACCGTGACTTTGGGGAGAGCCTCCACTTTCCACAGAGGGGTCATCACATAGTAAAACACACCGTGACTTTGGGGAGAGCCTCCACTTTCCACAGAGGGGTCATCACATAGTAAAACACACCGTGACTTTGGGGAGAGCCTCCACTTTCCACAGAGGGGTCATCACATAGTAAAACACACCGTGACTTTGGGGAGAGCCTCCACTTTCCACAGAGGGGTCATCACATAGTAAAACACACCGTGACTTTGGGGAGAGCCTCCACTTTCCACAGAGGGGTCATCACATAGTAAAACACACCGTGACTTTGGGGAGAGCCTCCACTTTCCACAGAGGGGTCATCACATAGTAAAACACACCGTGACTTTGGGGAGAGCCTCCACTTTCCACAGAGGGGTCATCACATAGTAAAACACACCGTGACTTTGGGGAGAGCCTCCACTTTCCACAGAGGGGTCATCACATAGTAAAACACACCGTGACTTTGGGGAGAGCCTCCACTTTCCACAGAGGGGTCATCATAGCTTCTAGGCCAAACCGCAGACGCTGCAGACGACTTTGTGAAAAGACCGGTTTCTTTTTCGGGATGTTATGGTCTGACCAACACCGCTCTAGATAGGTCACCTTTCAACCCAGATGAGGAAGTGATAGGTCACCTTTCAACCCAGATGAGGAAGTGATAGGTCACCTTTCAACACAGATGAGGAAGTGATAGGTCACCTTTCAACACAGATGAGGAAGTGATAGGTCACCTTTCAACCCAGATGAGGAAGTGATAGGTCACCTTTCAACACAGATGAGGAAGTGATAGGTCACCTTTCAACACAGATGAGGAAGTGATAGGTCACCTTTCAACCCAGATGAGGAAGTGATGTCACCTTTCAAAACAGATGAGGAAGTGATAAGTCTCCTTTCAACACAGATGAGGAAGTGATAGGTCACCTTTCAACACAGATGAGGAAGTAATAGGTCACCTTTCAACCCAGATGAGGAAGTGATAGGTCACCTTTCAACTCAGATGAGGAAGTGATAGGTCACCTTTCAACCCAGATGAGGAAGTGATAGGTCACCTTTCAACACAGATGAGGAAGTGATAGGTCTCCTTTCAACACAGATGAGGAAGTGATAGGTCACCTTTCAACACAGATGAGGAAGTGATAGGTCACCTTTCAACCCAGATGAGGAAGTGATAGGTCACCTTTCATCTCAGATGAGGAAGTGATAGGTCACCTTTCAACCCAGATGAGGAAGTGATAGGTCACCTTTCAACACAGATGAGGAAGTGATAGGTCACCTTTCAACACAGATGAGGAAGTGATGGGTCACCTTTCAACACAGATGAGGAAGTGATAGGTCACCTTTCAACACAGATGAGGAAGTGATGGGTCACCTTTCAACACAGATGAGGAAGTGATAGGTCACCTTTCAACACAGATGAGGAAGTGATGTCACCTTTCATCCCAGATGAGGAAGTAGGCGGGTGAATCCAATGCAAAGAGACAGATATCTCTAACTTCAAACTAGTGTGGTATTTTTCCTCTCCCGTTGATGGTAGAACCAATGGAAGAACATGCTAAGCGATATCATATGACATTATGAATGCTTTTCTTTTTAGCTTGAGTTGGTTCGCGTCACTAGTGGGTTAAGCCTAAGGGGATGTTTAAACAAATCCGGTTTCCAGATGTTCCCGGTTTACGCCTAAACGTGTTACCTCTTGTGCTGAGGGGATGGTAGAATCAAACTTAGTTTACTCCATGAACTGAATCAAACTTAGTTTACTTCTTGAACTGAATCAAAATTAGTTTACTTCATGAACTGAATCAAACTTAGTTTACTTCATGAACTGAATCAAACTAGTTTACTCCATTAACTGACAATGAACTTGTGTAGAGCCACCTCAGTCAGAGAGACAGACTGGAGCACCACAGCTGTACTACTACAGTAAGGAGCTGTGTGAATGAAGGACCACACCACCTCCAACCATCTAATTAACTTCTCATTACAGCCCAGGTGCTAACCGCTATTGGCAGAGGGTACGACCGCACGGTCAACACGACCTGGCACACACACACATGCACACACACACACAGACACACACACAGACACACACACAGACACACATGCACATACACTCACTCACACAAACACCAAGTGACATGACACCAGTGTAATTACTCTGGCCTTCTGCCCCCGGTGGCTAATAATTACCTTGTGAAAGGATTTCTAATGTGAAAGGTGTGTGTGTGTGTGTGTGTGTGTGTGTGTGTGTGTGTGTGTGTGTGTGTGTGTGTGTGTGTGTGTGTGTGTGTGTGTGTGTGTGTGTGTGTGTGTGTGTGTGTGTGTGAGGAATATGGGATGGAGCGACGATACACCCCAGTGACCTGACCCTCCAGAGGGGCGTTTATCGAACTGCAATTTAGCCAATAAGATCAAATTGATGCTGAAGTGAGAGGTGAGGGGTGAGGAGGGGGTGATGGGAGAGGTGAGGACGGGGTGAGACAGGGTGAGACAGGGTGATGTCCTGCATGGGAATGCAGGGAGAGAGACTAAACGTCAGTGCTGAGAGAACAGATAGCTGGAA
>NC_143040.1:10530000-10590000 GCF_057628025.1 Oncorhynchus mykiss | reverse complement strand
CTGTGGATTGGTCGCCGACTTTGCTTTAGATTCCGTGTAACGTCATAAACGGTGTTCACTCTCTATCATTTCCAATACCTTCTCACCCTGGCAAATCCCTGTTCATTTATATTAACCTTGGTGTGTCACCGATGGAGGACTGCTGCAGTTCTGTCTATGATTGGTGTGTGTTTGTGTTAAGTTTGTGTGTGTGTTTGTGTTAGCATTAATGTGTGTGTGTGTGTATTAGAGTGTGTGAGTCAGTGAATGTGAGAGGTAAATTGCAGGGCAGTGAGCTGTGTCAGGCAAGACAGCATGCTGCGGGGTGGTGGGGACCTGAAGGGAAGGCCGGGTAAGAACAAGAGGCTTGTGTCTCAAACGGAACCCTATTCCCTATGTAGTGCACTACTTTTGACCAGAGTACAATTTAACCGGTCACACGTTATAGGGAACAGGGCACCATTTGAGGAGCAACCCAGGGCCGTTCTGCTAAATCAAGCTGCCTGGAGAGAGTACACATATTCGACTGGATTCAATTTGGTTCCTCATCTGCCTCTATATGAGGTATTATACCCTAGGAGGGCTTCACGATATCACCACGACGACGAGCACAAGCCACTGTTATTAGTGTGGGATAGGTGGAGGGACGGGAGGACGTAGGGGAGGGAGGAAGTGAGGGAGAGAGATCGACTCCCATATCTACTGGGTGAAAGACCACAGTGTGACATCACAGCAGCAAGATGTGTGACCTGTTGCCACGAGAAAAGGGCAACCAGTGAAGAACAAACACCATTGTAAATACAACCCATATTTATACTTATTTATTGTATCTTTTGTACTTTGCACATATGACATGTTAAATATTTTCTGAGTGTAATTTTTATTGTTTATTTAACTTTTGTTTATTGTCTAGTTCACTTGCTTTGGAAATGTAAACATGTTCCTGATGACAGTAAAGCCCTTAAAATGAATTGGAGGAAGAAAGACACATTTAGAAAGAGAAACCAAATGATAAGCTTTGAGAGAAATAAAGGGTGAAGGACTAACCTAACATACATGTTAGTGTATACAGTATACCGTAAAGGGTGAAGGACTAACCTAACATACATGTTAGTGTATACAGTATACCGTAAAGGGTGAAGGACTAACCTAACATACATGTTAGTGTATACAGTATACCGTAAAGGGTGAAGGACTAACCTAACATACATGTTAGTGTATACAGTATACTGTAAAGGGTGAAGGACTAACCTAACATACATGTTAGTGTATACAGTATACCGTAAAGGGTGAAGAACTAACCTAACATACATGTTAGTGTATACAGTATACTGTAAAGGGTGAAGGACTAACTTAACATACATGTTAGTGTATACAGTATACTGTAAAGGGTGAAGGACTAACTTAACATACATGTTAGTGTATACAGTATACTGTAAAGGGTGAAGGACTAACTTAACATACATGTTAGTGTATACAGTATACTGTAAAGGGTGAAGGACTAACCTAACATACATGTTAGTGTATACAGTATACCGTAAAGGGTGAAGAACTAACCTAACATACATGTTAGTGTATACAGTATAGCGTAAAGGGTGAAGGACTAACTTAACATACATGTTAGTATATACAGTATACCGTAAAGGGTGAAGGACTAACCTAACATACATGTTAGTGTATACAGTATACCGTAAAGGGTGAAGGACTAACCTAACATACATGTTAGTGTATACAGTATACTGTAAAGGGTGAAGAACTAACCTAACATACATGTTAGTGTATACTGTATACCGTAAAGGGTGAAGGACTAACCTAACATACATGTTAGTGTATACAGTATACTGTAAAGGGTGAAGGACTAACTTAACATACATGTTAGTGTATACAGTATACTGTAAAGGGTGAAGGACTAACTTAACATATATGTTAGTGTATACAGTATACTGTAAAGGGTGAAGGACAAACCTAACATACATGTTAGTGTATACAGTATACCGTTAAGGTTGAAGGACTAACCTAACATACATGTTAGTGTATACAGTGTACCGTAAAGGGTGAAGGACTAACCTAACATACATGTTAGTGTATATAGTATAGGGTGAAGGACTAACCTAACATACATGTTAGTGTATACAGTATAGCGTAAAGGGTGAAGGACTAACCTAACATACATGTTAGTGTATACAGTATACTGTAAAGGGTGAAGGACTAACTTAACATACATGTTAGTGTATACAGTATAGCGTAAAGGGTGAAGGACTAACTTAACATACATGTTAGTGTATACAGTATACCTTAAAGGGTGAAGGACTAACTTAACATACATGTTAGTGTATACAGTATAGCGTAAAGGGTGAAGGACTAACCTAACATACATGTTAGTGTATACAGTATACTGTAAAGGGTGAAGGACTAACTTAACATACATGTTAGTATATACAGTATAGCGTAAAGGGTGAAGAACTAACCTAACATACATGTTAGTGTATACAGTATACCGTAAAGGGTGAAGGACTAACTTAACATACATGTTAGTGTATACAGTATAGCGTAAAGGGTGAAGGACTAACTTAACATACATGTTAGTGTATACAGTATACCTTAAAGGGTGAAGGACTAACCTAACATACATGTTAGTGTATACAGTATGTTGATGTTGGATATTCAGTTCAATGGCCCCTGAAGGTTTTGGTGAACCTACGGGACAGCTGTTTTTTTTGTCTACACCCATTCGGCATTGTTCACACCCTCTTAAGCTTTAGCTCCGCCCACTTCTTTAAGGATTCACCTGGGAGGCCATTGTGGCGGTTTTGGCACCGAGATCTTTGTAAGGCAGGGTTTACACATTCAAAACACACATCACCCGTCCAGTCCAAGTGAAGGGTTCAACCGGTTTACTACTATCAGGTTTCGGCAGTGTTCCTGATATACAAAACTATATATATCACCAGTGGAAGGTCCTCCAATCTTGGTATTTTGGGGTTCCATCCTTGTTGAAAACACAAGTTCCTTCCTTCCATTAAACCTCCTTCTCCACCGTACGTTCTGTCTCCCCAATAACCTCCTACTCGTTGACCTGCCGGGGTCAACGAAAAGACTAAGCAAGAAAACCAAGGGCGCGGTTAAGTAGAGGCCCTGATTGGTTTCACCTGTCTGCAGTTTGGCTCTGATCAGAACTGGAGACAGGTGTGGCTGTACTACTGTAGTCTAGAAGTTTTCCCCTGAGCTGTCCATGGTCCCGCCTTGGGGGAATATTTCACATCGATGTACGTCGCTGCCAGAAACCTGGCAGGAGCATACCGTCCATCCACCACGCAACCCCTGCAACTGCTACACCATGTACTAAACAACCAAAGATGTCAAGACTAACGGCTGGTTTATACTACGGGTGTATTCGTGACTTTCATCTGGAGTGCCAGAGTGTGTTCTGGCTGTTCATAAACTTGTCAGATTGTCTGTTTGTAAATTCAGAGCGTTTAGCTCTCGGAGTGTTCAGAGTGCACACTGGACGCCCTGGCTGAGGACTACGGTCGATCCGAGTGTTCTGACCTAACATCAGCAGTCAAGCTCTCAAGCTAACTGGCTAACGTTGGCTAGCTTGCTAGCTACTTCCAGACACATGAGAGACAGGTCACTCTGACCATTTTACTCCGCCAAAGTGGAGCTGGTTAGGCTGTTTTCATGTTATCCACAGCGTTGGTGACTGTAACTGTGCTGCTGGCAACAATTTAAATACGTTTTTTTCCTGACATTTACTGACATCAGCTATATTCAATGGGTGTTGAGTGTTCGTAAATTCATCAGTTATTCTGCGCTCTGACACACTCAGACGAGAGTGCTCTGAAATCGGAGCAGATAGCCAGAGCGAATTTACCAGCTACATCTATCGACAGTTGTCGCAGAGACATCATGACCATTCTACTGAAGTGGTTACTTGCTTAGTGGAGTCTTTTGTTTAGAAATGTAGCTAGCTAAACAATGAACCATAATCCCAACTCATAATGTTAGTAGCCTTTATGAATCTGCAGGTAGCTAACCAACCAGGTTCAATGTTAGCTAGCTAACATTAGGCTATAACTTGAATGCAAATGGCTCTGAGATACGAATAATATTACTACACAGATCATACACATAAAGTTGGCTAGTGAGGCAGCCAGCTAATGTTAGCTTGCTAGCTAACAGTACGCTTTAACTTGTAAGGAAAATTACTTTGTGACTAATTTAGAAACGTGTAATATCTGAAAATGTAGCTATCTTACCTGTATCCATGGACGAACGCTTCTCCCTCTGTGTCACGGATGCCATGGTTGCCCTTACTTTGAAGATGTAATCCGGAGACAGGTGTTTTATACAGCCTTCTGTGTGTTCCCTTTCGACTCCCTCTGCATATTTGCAATCAAAGGCCATACTTTTCTCCATCTCCTTAGCTATCATACTCTAATTCCACCGGGCCTTCCACTAATTTCAAAACTCGGTCCTCCAGAAAGTGGAAAGCAACAATTTGATATCTTAAAAAAAAAATCTGTTTTAGAAAGGATACTGACCAGCTCATGTTATAGACAGAAGCGGGCTACATGACAGACCAATCCGCACTCATCGCTTGACATATCCAGCCCATCCATTATTTCAGCCAATCATGGCTAGCAGGAAGGTTCCTGGCTTTTTCCATGGCTAAACCAACTGGGCTTGTAATTTAACGTTCAAATGGCTCTCCTGTCAAGTAGTGACGCTCAACATACACCTAGTTCCCTGGAACGAGTCACAAATGCAAATAGCAACCATGCTGCTCGAGGGAGAGGACCATGCAACAAGGTCAGAGTTGATTTGTTTGGGGATTGACGGGCCTCCAGTTTTGATTTCTAATCAGTTTTTACTTCTGACTTCTAATCAGGTGATTGTCTGACTCACTGAGTCCCAGATTAAATCCCAGTGATGGGGAACATGCAGTCTGGTGTTAATTCTAGTCTCCTTGGAACCCAAAGACAAACAGTGAGGACAAAGAGGATGGGGAAGTGGGGTAAAGTGCGTGTTATGATGAAGGGATAGGAGTTTTTTGGTGCGATTCAGTGATCCAATCATGCAGGAAAAACTTTGGGGACTAATTATGATGTGAGTCGATATGACATCGTTATTGCCCATTAATAACGTGGAAACTAATTTGTTGAGGTTGGTGTACAAAAATCAAGTCATTATCATGTCATACCCTTCATATCAGCAACACCTTGATGTGAGCCATGTCATTACAAACAATCCCACTTTAACTTGACATACCATTCATATCATCAACACCTTGATGTGAGCCATGTCATTATCAACAATCCCACTTTAACTTGACATACCATTCATATCATCAACACCTTGATGTGACCAATGTCATTACAAACAATCCCACTTTAACTTGACATACCATTCATATCAGCAACACCTTGATGTGAGCTGTGTAACTAACGAAAATCATTCCATGATTGGATATGCAAAAAAATAAACACTACAAAGAAAACAAATGCCACTATAATTACAATCATATTGATGGCAAGGCTTGTCCCTAATCACCATTAGAGCCTCGCTCTCCATCGGTATGCTGTTTCAATAGTGTTATATAGTCCCGTCTCAATTACTATGCAGAGCCTGGAAACACTGTGCAACAAAGTGGGACTTGAAAGGGGAGTGGTTTAAAATGGAGGAGGGACAGGGAGAGAGCCTTCTACAACTTTCAGAGATGGGACTTGAAGGGGGCAGGGTTTAAAATGGGGGAGGGACAGGGAGAGAGCCTCCTACAGCTGTAGTAGATGGGACTTGAAAGAGGAGTGGTTTAAAATGAAGGCGGGACAGGGAGAGAACCTCCTACAGCATTAATATATGGGACTTGAAAGCGGGCGTGGTTTAAAATGGAGGCGGGACAGGGAGAGAGCCTTCTACAGCTGTAGTATATGGGACATGAAAGGGGGCGTGGTTTAAAATGGAGGCGGGACAGGGAGAGAGCCTTCTACAACTGTAATAGATGGGACTTGAAACAATTCATGAAATCTTCTATCAAAATAAATGTCCTATCACAGTGAACATAGTATTTATGGGAAACCCAATTGATTCAGAGTTAGGGCAAATACAGGTAATATGTGAACCATTTCTAAGCAACAAGATCTCTCGGTTTGACACGGTCTCACACTTAGTATTCAACGTTTGTCTGGGAAGGGGTATGGTGTGAAGCGTCAAGTGCCTAGCACTGGGATTGAACCCACAGTCGGAGCTCCTGATTTACAAGGCCATAACATGCCGCTAGCCTGCTTGAAGGTTATTGCGCACACCGTTGCCCCTCGTGGCCATTATTGAAGGCATGTTTTGACGTCCTGCGGACATGGATAAACGTTGAATATTGCATTGGATCTGGAGTCACCTGTCTGTTCTAAGATGCATACGTTTCGATTTCCCAAACTCACTTCCTTGTTTAGCCTAAATCATTTGCCCAGCAGGGGCGGCAGGGTAGCCTAGTGGTTAGAGCATTGGACTAGTAACCGAAAGGTTGCAAGATCAAATCCTCAAGCTGACAAGGTACAAATCTGTCGTTCTGCCCCTGAACAAAGCAGTTAACCCACTGTTCCTAGGCCATCATTGAAAATAAGATTTTGTTTTTAACCGACTTGCCTAGTTAAAAAAAAAAAAATCACAATGTTTTTGATTTGAATGTAGAGGGGAGGTTCTAAGGGTTGCTATAGAAGGTGATGGACTGAGAGATCAGCCAATTAAAACCAGCGGTTGTTTCGTTCAATCTTGCCATAGGCTTCCAGTCAAACCGTGTTGTAAGATGTTCTGAAACCAGAAGTATCGAAAGAGTAAAAAACACCTCATCTGAAACCCATTATATTTACATGTTAGTCATTAAGCAGACTCTCTTATCCGGAGCAACTTGCAGGAAAATTAGAGTTAAGTGCCTTGCTCAAGGGCTCATCAACAGATTTTTCGTCTAGTCGGCTCGAGGATTCGACCCAGCAATCTTTCAACCAAGGCTACCTGTCATTGCTACCATTACATACCTCTTAACGCTAAACTACCTATCACCCCTACCATTACATACCTCTTAATGCTAAGCTACCTGTCACCCCTACCATTACATACCTCTTAATGCTAAGCTACCTGTCACCTCTACCATTACATACCTCTTAACGCTAAGCTACCTGTCACCTCTACCATTACATACCTCTTAACGCTAAGCTACCTGTCACCCCTACCATTACATACCTCTTAACGCTAAGCTACCTGTCACCCCTACCATTACATACCTCTTAACGCTAAGCTACCTGTCACCTCTACCATTACATACCTCTTAACGCTAAACTACCTATCACCCCTACCATTACCTACCTCTTGACGCTAAGCTACCTGTCACCCCTACCATTACCAACCATTTTCTCCAGTCTAATTTTCAGTCATTACCCCAGAATGTCTAAATGACCGGCACAATCTAAACTCCACTATATCCCTGACTGTTTACCAACTGACAATGCTATTAAATCAAATCAAAACGTATTTGTCACGTGTGCCGAATACAACAGGTGTAGACCTGACAGTGAAATGCTTACTTACAGGCCCTAACCAACAGGTTTAGACCTGACAGTGAAATGCTTACTTACAGGCCCTAACCAACAGGTTTAGACCTGACAGTGAAATGCTTACTTACAGGCCCTAACCAACAGGTTTAGACCTGACAGTGAAATGCTTACTTACAGGCCCTAACCAACAGGTTTAGACCTGACAGTGAAATGCTGACTTACAGGCTCTAACCAATAGGTTTAGACCTTACAGTGAAATGCTGACTGACAGGCTCTAACCAATAGTGCGCAGAAAAAAAAGGTATGTGTGTGTGTGTGTGTGTGGGTAAGTAAAGAAATAAAACAACAGTAAAAATACATTTGAAAAAAGAGTAGCAAGGCTACATACAGACACCTGTTAGTCAGGCTGATTGAGGTAGTATGTACATGTCGGTATGGTTAAAGTGACTATGCATATATGATGAACAGAGAGTAGCAGTATCGTAAAAGAGGCATTTGGAGGGGTGGTGGGCGGGATAAAATGCAGACAGCCCGGTTAGCCAATGTGCGGGAGCACTGGTTGGTCGGGCCAATTGAAGTAGTATGTACATGAATGTACTGTATAGATAAAGTGGCTATGCATATATGTTAAACAGAGAGTAGCAGCAGCGTAAAAGAGGGGTTAGTAGGAGACATTGATGACCATGTAGTGACTACCAACTAACAATGGTATTAGTAGGAGACATTGATGACCATGTAGTGACTACCAACTAACAATGGTATTAGTAGGAGACATTGATGACCGTGTAGTGACTACCAACTAACAATGGTATTAGTAGGAGACATTGATGACCGTGTAGTGTCTACCAACTAACAATTCTATTATTAGGGGACATTGATAACTGTTTACTGACTAATAATCCTAGCATTAATGGACATTGATGTAGCTCAACAATTATGGACACATTGGGTTAGACAGTTTGTTGTGTAGAGCTGGTGTTGTTAACGTTGGTGACACACACAGAACCGTCGCTGTGACGCTCCAAGGGAACACAGAACCCTGATCACAGCGAAGGAGAGTCCAAACCAGGGCTGTTTGGGTCTGTCTGTCTCAGTGGTAATGATCACAACAGCTTCCTGTGGTGATCAGAAAGAGAGCAACCTCGATATCCACTGCACTCCTTCACAGCATGTGTGTGTTTACAGCTCAGCTGTGTAGCAGCCCAATAGGGGATGTTGTGTACCACGGCGACAGAGACAAATAATGCATCACAGTTGGTTTCGTTATATTCTGGCTGTTTGGATCCTTCCTCTAGAGTTCAAATAACAACGGACAAACTGGCAACCAACAGAATGTTTGTCTAACTGTGAGGCCTGGTGAGAGATGATTGGCTGTAACGTTCTGTGTACAACAACCAACAGAATGTCTGTCTAACTGTGAGGCCTGGTGAGAGATGATTGGCAGTAACGTTCTGTGTACAACAACCAACAGAATGTCTGTCTAACTGTGAGGCCTGGTGAGAGATGATTGGCTGTAACGTTCTGTGTACAACAACCAACAGAATGTTTGTCTAACTGTGAGGCCTGGTGAGAGATGATTGGCTGTATCGTTCTGTGTACAACAACCAACAGAATGTTTGTCTAACTGCAAGGCCTGGTGAGAGATGATTGGCTGTATCGTTCTGTGTACAACAACCAACAGAATGTTTGTCTAACTGTGAGGCCTGGTGAGAGATGATAGGCTGTAACGTTCTGTGTACAACAACCAACAGAATGTTTGTCTAACTGTGAGGCCTGGTGAGAGATGATAGGCTGTAACGTTCTGTGTACAACAACCAACAGAATGTTTGTCTAACTGTGAGGCCTGGTGAGAGATGATAGGCTGTATCGTTCTGTGTACAACAAGCGACACACAGCATCAGATACTGAACCTGTGGTTGGTGCTGGTGTTGTAGCTGGTGGTTATTCTAATGATATGTATACCTTTGGTACCGCACTGCTGTTCACATATTTTGTCACTGGTCACTGGTCTATGGGAGCAGGCCAACCTTACACACAAGTTAGACAGCAATCAGAGTTTGTGAGTAAGAATTGAATTGAACCGTGTATACAAGTACCCCCTGTGCATAACGACAAATCAACATTGATTTGATTTAATCTGATGAATTAGTACTATTATGAACAACTACTAACAGCCTAGAAATAAAGTCCTGCATGGATCACAAGAATGATTTGTAGAGATCCATTTCCTGAATAAATCCTTCCGGTACATGGCAGCTTTCTTAGTTTCTTTTGAAAGGCACTTTCCTTTTCATTCTTAGTATTTATTATTATCATTATTAATCTCAAGGACCTGTCAATGGCTTTGTTCCAAATGGTTCCTTATTCCCTACATAGTGCACTACTTTTGACGAGGGCCCATAGGGCCCACAGGCCTCAGGTCAAAAGTAGTGCACTGTGTAGGGAATAGAGTTCCATTTGCGACACAGATGAGGGGACTCAGCCACTCGGTAAATCAGTTATGGTACATGCTGTACAGTAGCCACGCCACAGTCAATTAACTGGTAATTGGGGTCAAAAATAACCATTCATTGTTGCATAGACTTCTAAAAGCTCAATGGCCTTCCAGCACAGCAGAACTCATTCATCAGCTGGCCGATACAATGAACTTAAACATTGTCATGTTTTTAGATTGCTGTCAGAATTGAAAGGCAATCCATCATTCACCATAATGAATATGAATGTGTCTCTCTTTTCCTCCACCCCCCTCCTCCTCCTCTCTCTGTTCCCTTCCCCCACTTCTCTCTGTCGTTTCCACAGTATTCCCCATCCTTCACTTGGATTAGTTGAGAATGTAAAAGAAAGGCGGAAAAAAGAAGGCATTTCATTCCACCATTCATGTAAGTGTTTTCATTATTGTATTGGACAAAATACATAGATAGAGACAGAGGGAGAGACAGAGGGAACGAGAGAGAGAGAAAGAGAGAGAGAGAGAAAGAGAGAAAGACAGACAGACAGACAGACAGACAGACAGACAGACAGACAGACAGAAAGGCAGAGAGAGAGAAAGACAGAGAGAGAGAGAGAGAGAGAGAAAGAGAGAGAAAAAGAGAGCGAAAGAGAGAGAGAAAGAGAGCGAGAGAAAGAGAGAGAGAAAGGGAGAGAGAGAGAGAGAAAGAGAGAGAAAAAGAGAGAGAAATGGAGAAAGAGAAAGAGAGAGAGAGAAAGAGAGAGAGAGAAAGAGAGAGAAAGGGAGAGAGAGAGAAAGAGAGAGAGAGAAAGAGAGAGAAAAAGAGAGAGAAAAAGAGAGAGAAAGGGAGAGAGAGAGAGACAGAAAGAGAGACAGAGAGAAAGAGAGAGAGAGAAAGGGAGAGAGAGAGAGAGAGAGAGAAAGAGAGACAGAGAGAGAGAAAGAGAGAAAGAGAGACAGAGAGAAAGGGAGAGGGAAAGAGAGAGAGAGAGAAAGAGAGAACGAGAGACAGAGAGAGAGAGAGAGAGAGAGAGAGAGAGAGAGAGAGAGATAAATGAATGAGTGTACAGTACTGTACAAGGCGCGTCCTCAGCAGAGCTGTGTCCTTCACATCAGACTCACAGAGGCCTTGGCATGTAACCATGCGTGGAAATGGAGTGTGTGCATATTTTAAACCATTCTCACTCTGTCAAATGCATGTCTACACACACACACACACACACACACACACACACACACACACACACACACACACACACACACACACAAACACCTTCTCTCTTTATCCTGCTCTCTCCTCACACAACCAATGAGTTTGACCCCTGAAAAGAACAGCTTGTTCTTGTATTCTATTCTGAGGTCCTGTCAGAACGGTGAGAGGGTGTGTGTGTGTGTGTGTGTGTGTGTGTGTTTTCACTCCTGTCTTACCCTGTAGTCCAACCCACAATACCAAGCAACACCGACACTACAGGTTTAGAAAAAGGATGAGAACCAGAGAATCACCAGTAACCATGAGTCATGGACGTTTTCTGCTGAAATCTTCACTAATTCATTGAATGTCACTTGGCCACCCAGTCCCATACTGTTGAATACAATAATGGACATTGAATGTCACTTGGCCACCCAGTCCCATACTGTTGAATACAATAATGGACATTGAATGTCACTTGGCCACCCAGTCCCATACTGTTGAATACAATAATGGACATTGAATGTCACTTGGCCACCCAGTCCCATACTGTTGAATACAATAATGGACATTGAATGTCACTTGGCCACCCAGTCCCATACTGTTGAATACAATAATGGACATTGAATGTCACTTGGCCACCCAGTCCCATACTGTTGAATACAATAATGGACATTGAATGTCACTTGGCCACCCAGTCCCATACTGTTGAATACAATAATGGACATTGAATGTCACTTGGCCACCCAGTCCCATACTGTTGAATACAATAATGGACATTGAATGTTACTTGGCCACCCAGTCCCATGCTGTTGAATACAATAATGGACATTGAATGTCACTTGGCCACCCAGTCCCATACTGTTGAATACAATAATGTACATTGAAAGCTAATTATAAGGAACATGTAGCTTGCATAGGGAAACTGAGTTGAATGTAAGTCCAAATGAACGCAATGCCACGTCCCCCATCTCCTGAGGTGCCTGAGCCATTACTTAATAACAGTATGCAGCTCAGGACAGGGACAACTCAGGCTGTAGGCCATTGATTCTCAAGACATGGCCTTGCTACTGTAGACCTGCATAGTTGGATATAATGTGTCTACATCATGGCTTCTTAAACTATGGGTCGGGACCCAAAGAGGGCCCTGGGGAATGAGAAAGGTGGGTCACAAACTATTTCTTCTTTAACCTGGGTCGTTGGAGGACGACTTCGGTCACGGGAGGATGGTCAATTGCTCATTTGGGTCTGGAGCTGGAAAACCCTGGTCTACATGGAAATCAATTATTTGAGCCAAATAATGGAGTATTGTGATGTCATAAAAGGAAGCAGTGGGCGATGATAATGTGTAACATCTTCTCACCACATGACAAAGACTGTTCTACTAATCTAGACTACTGTATCCTTGTCATGTCGGGGCGGCAGGGTAGCCTAGTGGTTAGAGCGTTGGACTAGTAACTGGAAGGTTGCGAGTTCAAACCCCCGAGCTGACAAGGTACAAATCTGTCGTTCTGCCCCTGAACAGGCAGTTAACCCACTGTTCCCAGGCCGTCATTGAAAATAAGAATTTGTTCTTAACTGACTTGCCTGGTTAAATAAAGGTAAAATAAAATAAAAATGTCACTCATAGTATAATTCAATTGAATTATAATGAATCAATAAGGCCCGAGGAGGTCTGGTATTTTGCCAATATACCACGGCGAAAGGCTGTGTCCAGGCACGACGCAACGTGCTCTTATAAACTGGTACCAACGTAATTAGAGCAGTAAAAATACATATTTTACCCGTCATTTAGTCTGATGTACCAAATCTGTCAGCCAATCAGCATTCAGGGCTCCAACCACCCAGTTTATAATTGTAATTAGTTTAGACTTAAAGCTGAAATGTTCGGAGACAAAGTTGAAATATTCAACACATTATCTGATTCGTAAATGTTTTACGGCTGATTTCCACAGTCGTCAATCAGAGTGATCGGTGAAATCATTTCAACAGCTTCCGTGGTAAAAAGACAAGTGTCATCTGCAGTGATTGTTGATACTACGCTTGATAATGAGTATTCAAACTGACAGTGAAGGAGCTATGTTACTCACTCAACAACCACTCACACACACACACACACACACACACACACACACTCAACCGTGACGAGAGACACTGTAGCTATCAAGTGGACATCTGTCGCAGATGAAAAAGAAAGAGAGAGTAAGGGAAAGAGAAGGAGTAGGGGAAGAGAAGGAGTAGGGGAAGAGAAGGAGTAGGGGAAGAGAAGGAGTAGGGGAAGAGGAGGAGTAGGGGAAGAGAAGGAGTAGGGAAAGAGAAGGAGTAGGGGAAGAGAAGGAGTAGGGGAAGAGAAGGAGTAGGGGAAGAGGAGGAGTAGGGGAAGAGAAGGAGTAGGGGAAGAGAAGGAGTAGGGGAAGAGAAGGAGTAGGGGAAGAGAAGGAGTAGGGGAAGAGAAGGAGTAGGGAAAGAGAAGGAGTAGGGAAAGAGAAGGAGTAGGGGAAGAGAAGGAGTAGGGGAAGAGAAGGAGTAGGGGAAGAGAAGGAGTAGGGGAAGAGAAGGAGTAGGGGAAGAGAAGGAGTAGGGGAAGAGAAGGAGTAGGGGAAGAGAAGGAGTAGGGAAAGAGAAGGAGTAGGGGAAGAGAAGGAGTAGGGGAAGAGAAGGAGTAGGGGAAGAGAAGGAGTAGGGGAAGAGAAGGAGTAGGGAAAGAGAAGGAGTAGGGGAAGAGAAGGAGTAGGGAAAGAGAAGGAGTAGGGAAAGAGAAGGAGTAGGGGAAGAGAAGGAGTAGGGAAAGAGAAGGAGTAGGGGAAGAGAAGGAGTAGGGGAAGAGAAGGAGTAGGGGAAGAGAAGGAGTAGGGGAAGAGAAGGAGTAGGGGAAGAAAAGGAGTAGGGAAAGAGAAGGAGTAGGGGAAGAGAAGGAGTAGGGGAAGAGAAGGAGTAGGGGAAGAGAAGGAGTAGGGGAAGAGAAGGAGTAGGGGAAGAGAAGGAGTAGGGAAAGAGAAGGAGTAGGGGAAGAGAAGGAGTAGGGAAAGAGAAGGAGTAGGGAAAGAGAAGGAGTAGGGGAAGAGAGTGGCGACAACGTTCATGTGAAGTGACGTATCTGTTTTTGCGATTGAGCAACAATACGTCACTTTCTGCTCAGAAAGAAGAAAGACTAAAGGAAGGAATACATAAAAGGAATGAGGCCTTCGAAGTGAGGAGTTCAGTGAGGAGAATACGATTCAGTTCAGTGAGGAGAATATGATTCAGTTCAGTGAGGAGAATATGATTCAGTTCAGTGAGGAGAATATGATTCAGTTCAGTGAGGAGAATATGATTCAGTTCAGTGAGGAGATATATGAATCAGTTCAGTAAGGAGAATATCATTCAGTTCATTGAGGAGAATATGAGTCAGTTCAGTGAGGATAATATGATTCAGTTCAGTGAGTAGAATATGATTCAGTTCAGTGAGGAGAATATGATTCAATTCAGTGAGGAGAGTATGATTCAGTTCATTGAGGATAATATGATTCAGTTCAGTAAGGAGAATATGATTCAGTTCAGTAAGGAGAATATGATTCAATTCAGTGAGGAGAGTATGATTCAGTTCATTGAGGATAATATGATTCAGTTCAGTGAGGAGAATATGATTCAGTTCAGTGAATTATGTTACTGTTACTCTATTGATCCACTTTAAGACAACATAGTCCTTTGGGCTTTAGTGATGTTTTGGTTTCACTTTTAGGCAGTTTGACTGACAGCTAACATAAGGCAAGGTATTCTCTACTAAAAAGGCTTCACGCTCAATAATCTATAGACGGCTCCAGAGACGGCCCCACGCGGCATTCTTAAAAGGGCCGGCCACACCATATCTCTATCGTTGCAGTTGCGGCCAGGTATGGCAGTTACTTTGGAGATTGCGTTGAAGCAATGCTTTGGATAAATACCTATTCTCGTTGGTCCCGTTGGTCACATATTCTCTGAACATTCTCTAATACATTCACAGGTAGTGTATCTTTTTTTTAATCTTATTTTTATTTCACCTTTATTTAACCAGGTGGGCTAGTTGAGAACACCTTTATTTAACCAGGTAGGCTAGTTGAGAACACCTTTATTTAACCAGGTGGGCTAGTTGAGAACAAGTTCTCATTTGCAACTGCGACCTGGCCAAGGTAAAGCAAAGCAGTTCGACACAAACAACAACACAGAGTTACACATGGAATAAACAAACATACAATCAATAATACAGTAGAAAAATCTATATACAGCATGTACAAATGAGGTAGGATGAGAGAGGTAAAGGCAATAAATAGGCCATGTTAGCGAAGTAATTACAATATAGCAATTAAACACTGGAATGGTAGAATGTGCAGAAGATGAATGTGCAAGTAGAGATACTGGGGTGCAAAGGAGCAAGATAAATAAGGAAATACAGTATGGGGTGGGTGCTGCTATGGTGACCAGTGAGCTGAGATAAGGCTTTACCTGGAAGAGACTTGTAGATGACCTGGAGTCAGTGGGTTTGGCGACGAGTATGAAGCGAGGGCCAGCCAATGAGAGCATACAGGTCACAGTGGTGGGTAGTATATGGGGCTTTGGTGACAAAACGGATGGCACTGTGATAGACTGCATCCAGTTTGTTGAGTAGAGACCTTAGAAAGCCAGGGTAGAAAAAGATATAGGCCTGTAGTAGTTTGGGTCTAGAGTGTCTCCCCCTTTGAAGAGGGGGATGACCACGGCAGCTTTCCAATCTATGGGAATCTCAGACAATACGAAAGAGAAGTTGAACATGCTAGTAATAGGGGTTGCAACTATTTCGGCAGATACTTTTAGAAAGAGAGGGTCCAGATTGTCTAGCCTGGTTGATTTGTAGGGTCCAGATTTTGCAACTCTTTCAGAACATCAGCTATCTGGATTTAGATGAAGGAGAACTGGGGAGGTTTGGGCGAGTTGCTGTGGGGAACGCAGGGCTGTTGACCGGGGTAGGGGTAGCCAGGTGAAAAGCATGGCCAGCCGTAGAAAAATGCTTATTGAAATTCTCAATTATTGTGGATTTATCAGTAGTGACAGTGTTTCCTAGCCTCAGTACAGTGGGCAGCTGGGAGGAGGTGCTCTTATTCTCCATGGACTGTATAGTGGCCCACAACTTTTTGGGGTTTGTACTACAGGATGCAAATTTCTGTTTGAAAAAGCTAGCCTTAGCTTGCCTAACTGCTAACGCTAAAACATTCACAGGTAGTATATCTAATGCTAATACATTCCCAGGTAGTGTATCTAATGCTAATACATTCCCAGGTAGTGTATCTAATGATAATACATTCCCAGGTAGTGTATCTAATGCTAAAACATTCACAGGTAGTATATCTAATGCTAACACATTCCCAGGTAGTGTATCTAATGATAATACATTCCCAGGTAGTGTATCTAATGCTAATACATTCCCAGGTAGTGAAGCTAATGCTAATACATTCCCAGGTAGTGTAGCTAACTCCAATACATTCCCAGGTAGTGTAGCTAACTCCAATACATTCCCAGGTAGTGTAGCTAATGCTAACACATTCCCAGGTAGCGTAGCTATCGCTAATACATTCCCAGGTAGTGTAGCTAATGCTAACACATTCCTAGGTAGCGTAGCTAACGCTAATACAATCCCAGGATGCGTAGCTAACGCTAATACATTCCCAGGTAGTGTAGCTAGCACTAATTGATTCTAAGCTAGTGTAGCTAGCACTAATACATTCCCAGGTAGTGTAGCTAGCACTTATACATTCCCAGGTAGTGTAGCTAGCACTAATACATTCCCAGGTAGTGTAGCTAGCACTAATACATTCCCAGGTAGTGTAGCTAGCACTAAAACATTCACAGGTAGTGTAGCTAGCACTAATACATTCTAAGCTAGTGTAGCTAGCGCTACTACATTCACAGGTAGTGTAGCTAGCACTAATACATTCCCAGGTAGTGTAGCTAGCGCTAATACATTCCCAGGTAGTGTAGCTAGCACTAATACATTCCCAGGTAGTGTAACTAGCACTAATACATTCCCAGGTAGTGTAGCTAGCGCTAATACATTCCCAGGTAGTGTAGCTAGCACTAATACATTCCCAGGTAGTGTAGCTAGCACTAATACATTCCCAGGTAGTGTAGCTAGCACTAATACATTCCCAGGTAGTGTAGCTAGCACTAATACATTCCCAGGTAGTGTAGTTAGGACTAATACATTCTAAGCTAGTGTAGCTAGCACTAATACATTCTAAGCTAGTGTAGCTAGCACTAATACATTCTAAGCTAGCGTAGCTAGCACTAATACATTCTAAGTTAGTGTAGCTAGCACTAATACATTCCCAGGTACTGTAGGGAAGCAGGTGGCAGTAATCATGTTTCCTCTACATGGCTGATTGCTCCTCTGATGGAGCCTGTCATACCTCCCTCTGTTATCTATTCAGGCTAACAATCTTACAGACAGGCACACAGACACACAGACACACACACACACACACACACACACACACACACACACACACACACACACACACACACACACACACACAGAGGCTGCGTATACACAGGCAGTCCAATTCAGATCTTTTTCCACTCATTCATATTTTGAGTCATCAGAGTGTCACGTTCTGACCATAGTTCTTGCGTGTTTTCCTTGTTTTAAAGTTGGTCTGGAAGTGAGCTGGGTGGGCATTCAGTCTAGTTTGTCTGTTTCTGTGTTTGGCCTGATATGGTTCTCAATCAGAGGCAGGTGTTAGTCATTGTCTCTGATTGGGAACCATATTTAGGTAGCTTGTTTTGTGTTGGGGGTTTGTGGGTGGTTGTTTCCTGTCTTTGTGTTGCTGCACCAGATAGGTTTGTTTTCACATGTGTTGTAATTTGAAGTGTTAAATTGGGATTTATTATTAAAGAAGATGAAAACTCACCACGCCGCGCTTTGGTCCTCTCTTTCCCAGGAAGAAAGCCGTTACACAGAGCAACTCTTTTGACCAATCAGATCAGCCCATTTGCAAATAATTGGGAAAAATATCAGAATTGTGCAGCCTAACAAGCAGACTGCTATACTGCTCCCAGATCTGTTTGGTCTGTGTAATAGGTTGCATTTACACAAGCCCAATTCTAATATTCTTCCCCTAAATGGATTTTTTACTAAGAATTGGGCTTCCTGTGTAAACACAGGCTATGTTGCCTGTTTTAGGCATTACAACCAGATCTGCTGATGTATCTGTTAATGCAATTGAGCAACAATGCAACACCTTCTGTTACCAGGTTTTTTTTAAAACAACAATGAAAAAAAAGGAATGAATGCTGTCAAACTGAGGAGAAAAATATGTATTTAAGTGAATTGTTGTTGTGTTCTCTCTGTCAATCAACTTTAAGATAAAATAGGCCTTTGGGCTTTAATGCAGTTTTGTTTTCACTTTTAGTCAATTTGACTGACAGCTAACATACGGCATGATATGCTGCAATAAAAAGGCAACACACTCAATAATCTATAGACGGCACTAGAGACGGCCCCACACGGCATTCTTAAAAGGGCCAGCCATGCCATATCTCTATCGTTGCAGTTGCAGCCAGGTATGGCAGTTTCTTTGGAGATTGCGTTGAAGCAATGCTTTGGCTAAATACGTATTCTCGTTGGTCACATATTCTCTGAACATTTCACTAACGTGGCTGTAATACATACCCAGGTAGTGTAGCTAATGCTAATACCTTCATAGGTAGTGTATCTAATGCTAATACATTCCCAGGTAGTCTAGCTAATGCTAATACCTTCACAGGTAGTGTATCTAATGCTAATACATTCACAGGTAGTGTAGCTAACGCTAATACATTCACAGGTAGTGTAGCTAATGCTAATACATTCCCAGGTAGTCTAGCTAATGCTAATACATTTACAGGTAGTGTAGCTAACACTAATACATTCACAGGTAGTGTAGCTAATGCTAAGACAGTCACAGGTAGTGTATCTAATGCTAAGACAGTCACAGGTAGTGTAGCTAACGCCACAAATTCACAGATAGTGACGCTAATGCTAATACATTCCCAGGTGATGTAGCTAACGCTAATACATTCACAGGTAGTGTAGCTAACGCTAATACATGTACAGGTAGTGTAGCTAACACCAATAAATTCACAGATAGTGTAGCTAATGCTAATACATTCCCAGGTGATGTAGCTAACGCTAATACATTCACAGGTAGTGTAGCTAACGCTAATACATTCCCAGGTAGTGTAGCTAACGCTAATACCTTCATAGGTAGTATAGCTAATGCTAATAGATTCCGAGGTAGTGTAGCAAATGCTAATACATTCCCAGGTAGTGTAGCTAACGCTAATACATCATAATGCTTATTATACACGGCTGATTTCTCCTCTGATGGAGCCTGTCATACATCCCTCTGTTATATACTCATTCTACAAAGCTTACAGACAGACACACACACACACGTTAACAATCACACAGCAAGTCTGGTCCCAGATCTGTTTGTGTCGTATGGCTGTGGTAACACAGGCAACCCAATTATGATTTTTTTCCAATCATTTGGAAAATGTAATAATTGGGCAGTCGGTGTAAACACATGCTATGGCCCCTATTTGGCATTACAACCAGATATGTGACCAGGCTAGCACACAACGGCGCCACCTATTCAAATACACCCCTCATTAAAGGGGTAAACTCCACTGTCAGTCAGAAGCAGAGGAACTAGGTTCCTTAATTGTTACATACATTTTTTTACATAAACTCAGATAAAAAGGAAACGTCAACAGCGTTTATTTTCAGTAAATTTAACATGTGTAAATATTTATATGAACGTAACAAGAGAGACATAAACTGAACAAGCTCTACAGACATGTGACTAACAGAAATGGGATAATGTGTCTCTGAACAATGGGGGGGGGGGGGTCAAAATCAAAAGAAACTGGTGGCCACCAGCTGCATTAAGTACTGGAATGCATCTCCTCCTCATGGACTGCACCAGATTTGTCAGTTCTTGCTGTGAGATGTTACCCCACTCTTCCACAAAGGCACCTGCAAGTTCCTGGACATTTCTGGGAGGAATGGCACTAGCCCTCACCCTCCGTTCCAACAGGTCCCAGACGTGCTCAATGGGATTGAGATCCAGGCTCTTTGCTGGCCATGGCAGAACACTGATATTCTTGTCTTGCAGAAAATCACACACAGAAAGAGCAGTATGGCTGGTGGCATTGTCATGTCAGGATGAGCCTGCAGGAAGGGTACCAAATGAGGGAGGAAGATGTCCTCCCTGTAACACACAGCGTTGAGATTGCCTGCAATGGCAACAAGCTAAGTCTGATGATGCTGTGACACACCGCCCCAGACCATGACGGACCCACCACCTCCAAATCGATCCCACTCCAGAGTACAGGCCTCGGTGTAACGCTCGTTCCTTCAACAATAAACGCAAACCTGACCATCACCCCTGGTGAGAAAAAAACGTGACTCAGTGAAGAGCACTTTTTGTCAGTCCTGTCTGGTCCAGCGACGGTGGGGTTTGTGCCCTGTTTGTTGTTTTCAATCTTCCCTGGGACCTGCCCTGTCTGGAACTGCGAGGAGTAACAGCCTAACATACGTTGCTAACTACCATGACAAAGACCAGAGCCGACGGGAGTACCGTTGAGGACAGTGGTGTCTCTCTATCACAGGGGAAGGATCTTTAAAACAAACAGAAAGAGTTGTTACAACAACAAGAAAATACCTTCAAGTGTTTTGTCCAAATACTGATTCAACTAATAAAATAATGGACGACCTGACCAGAGAGGTCAATTCTCCCAGGGTCAGAACGATGAGTTGAAACAGGAGAAAGGCAAGATGACAGCAATCTGTAAGTCATTGAGAGAGGACATCAGTTCTGTGTGTGAATCCATGATGACAATGATGGATAAATCAGACTAGAGGGACAATCAAGACCTGGATGGAGTCTGAGGACAAAGTGAGGGAAATAATCTCTGAGAAATTGATAATGGGGACCACAGGAAGAAAACCCATCACCACCCCAGCCCAGGTGACAAGCCCAGGCTGATAGTGGTTGAGTTCCCGAGTGTCAAGGACAAGGTAGTTGTTCTGGAAAGAGCCAAGAACATGAGAGGAATGTATATCTTCCTCAACGAGGACGATCCTGAAGCTGTGCTCCGAAAGAGGAAAGAACGTATCCCAGCCATGAAAGATGCCAGAGAGTGTGGGGACATTGCCTACATCCACTATGACAGGCTCATTGCCCACCCTTCCTCTCAGGAAGCCTGGAAGGGATGAGAGAGCTAAACGTATGGGTCCGTAGCTTCAACCCCGCAGCACACACACACACACACACACACACACACACACACACACACACACACACACACACACACACACACACACACACACACACACACACACACACACACACCAGTCGATTAATGGACTGCTGCTGGATGTACATTCTCTGCTTTGTTTGCTCTAGTCCATGTTATGTCTGTTGCTGATAAGCCACCTAGGAAAGGCCTGAAAATAGCCCATATAAATATACAGTTGAAGTCGGGAAGTTTACATACACTTAGGTTGGAGTCATTAAAACTTGTTTTTCAACCACTCCACAAATTTATTGTTAACAAACTATAGTTTTGGCAAGTCGGTTAGGACATCTACTTTGTGAATTACACTAGTCATTTATCCAACAATTGTTTACAGACAGATTATTTCACTTAGAATCCACTGTACCACAATTATAGTGGGTCAGAAGTTTACATACACTAAGTTGACTGTGACTTTAAACTGCTTGGAAAATTCCAGAAAATTATGTAATTGCTTTATAAGCTTCTGATAGGCTAATTGACATCATTTGAGTCAACTGGAGTTGTACCTGTGGATGTATTTCAAGGCCTACCTTCAAACTCAGTGCCTCTTTGCTTGACATCATGGGAAAATCTAAAGAAATCAGCCAAGACCTCAGAAAAAAAAATGTGCTTGGGAGCAATTTCCAAATGCCTGAAGGTACCACGTTCATCTGTACAAACAATAGTATGCAAGTATAAATGCCATCATACCGCTGAGGAATGAGACGCGTTCTGTCTCCTAGAGATGAACGTACTTTGTTGCGAAAAGTGTAAATCAATCCCAGAAGAACAGCAAAGGACCTTGTGAAGATGCTGGAGGAAACAGGTACAAAAGTATCTGTATCCATAGTAAAACAAGTCCTATATTGTGATGCACGGGGGTGGCACTGCAGGAGGGACTGGTGCACTTCACAAAACAGATGGCATCATGAGGAGGTTTAAAGTATGTTTTGCCATCACAAAGCCTTGACCTCAATCCTATAGAAAAAGTGTTTGCAGAACTGAAAAAGTGTGTGCGAGCAAGGAGGCCTACAAACCTTACTCAGTTACACCAGCTCTGTCAGGAGGAATGGGCCAAAATTCACCCCACTTATTGTGGGATGCTTGTGGAAGGCTATCCGAAACATTTGACACAAGTTAAACAATTTAAAGGCAATTATACCAAATACTAATTGAGTGTATGTAAACTTCTGACCCACTGGGAATGTGATGAAAGAAATTAAAGCTGAAATATATAATTATCTCTACTATTATTCTGACATGTCACATTCTTCAAAATAAAGTGGTGATCCTAACTGACCTAAGACAGGGACTTTTTACTAGGATTAAATGTCAGGACTTCTGAAAAACTGAGTTTAAATGTTTTTGGCTAAGGTGTATGTAAACTTCCTTCAAATGTATGTAACCTTTGAAATAATGTTAACGAAATCAACAACTTGCTAATATTATATAACATTGATATGTTAGCCATTTCTGAGACTTACTTAGATAATTAATTTGATGATACATCAGTAGCAATACAAGGATATAACATCTATAGAAGAGACTGAAATGCTTATGGGGGAGGTGTTTCTGTATATATTCAGAGCCATATCCCTGTAATGTTTCAAGAAGATCTTATGTCAAGTGTTATTGAAGTGTTGTGGTTGCAGGTTCACTAGGCACATCTAAAGCCATTTCTTTTGGGGTGTTGCTAAAGGCCAGAAAATGCTAACAGTCAGTATTTAAATAATATGCGTGAAATGCTTGATATAGTATGTGATGTGAGGCCTCACTTCCCCTTATCCAAGATATCTACTGCAGCCCTCATCCTCCACATACATCACCCGTTCTGCCAGTCACATTCTGTTAAATGACCTGTTTGGGCTAGGCGTCCCGCTAGTGGGACAACTTGAAGTGAATCTGGAGGGCGATTCAAATAAATAATCATTCATATTATGGATATTAAACATTTAAGTACATACAAGTGTCTTATATCGGTTGAAACTTAAATGAATGTTAATCTGCACTGTCCGATATGCAGTAGCTATTACAGTGATAACATGTCATGTGATTGTTTGAGGACGGCGCCCCACATAAAAATATTTTTTCACCGGCACAGGTTTCATAGATTCACAAATAGCGATTACATTTGCACTTATTTTTGAAAAACTTCCTCTGATTTGTCATCCAAAGGGTCCCAGCAAATAACATGTAGTGTCATTTTGTTAGATAAAATCCTTCTTTATATCCCAAAAAGTCTGTTTAGTAGGCGACATTGATTTGAGTAATCCACTTGTTCAACATGCAAAGAAAGGAATCCCCTAAACTTTGTTTCAACAAGTCGATATACGTTTCTATTTAATCATCAGATACCCTAAAATATAACCAAACTATAATATTTCTCACGGAAGGATGTATGTTCTATTGGAAACTGATTTTAGCAGGTGCGTTCTGTCTTCATCGCACGCACAACCACAAATTTGAAAGACTGTGTCCCTGTACTAAAACTCATATTTCTTATTTGTTTTGGAATTTACAAGCCTGAAACTATGAACATAGACTGCTGACACCCTGTGGAAGCCATAGGAATTGCATCCTGGGAGCTAGAATTCAGTATGCCCCTATATTTCCATTGTAAGAGCATGGGAACTCAAACAAGAAAATCAGGTTGGTTTGTCTTTTTATTTCCTCCTACCACATCTATTGTGTTATATTATCCTACATGATTTAAACATTTCTACAAACTTCAAAGTGTTTTCTTTCCAATGGTACAAATTATATGCTTATCCTGGCTTCAGGGCCTGAGCAACAGGCAGTTTACTGTGGGCACATCATTCAGGCGGAAATTGAGAAAAAATGAGCCCTAAGAAGTTTTTAAGGTTCCCAAGGCACACACATCTCTGGGTCGCTCGTACTTTCAGGTTGGCTTCAGCAAGCGACTGTAACGAGCTGCAACAAATGCTCAAACTGGACAATTTAATCTCAGTCTCTTCATTCAAAGACTCAATCATGGACACTTACTGAGAGTTGTGGCTGCTTTGCGTGATGTATTGTTGTCTCTACCTTGCCCTTTATGCTGCTGTCGGTGCCTAATAATGTTTGTACCATGTTTTGTGCTGCTACCATGTTGTGCTGCTGCCATGTTGTGTTGCTATTCTACTATGTTGTTGTCATGTTGTGTTGCTACCATGCTGTGTTGTAATGTGTTGCTGCCTTGCTACGCTGTTGTCTCAGGTCTCTGTTTGTGTAGTATTGTGTTGTCTCTCTTGTTGTGATGTGTGTTTTGTCCTATATTTTAGTTAAATCTTTTTGTATTTTAAATCCCAGCCCCTGTCCCGCAAGAGGCCTTTCGTAAATAAGGATTTGTTCTTAACTGACTTGTTTTGTTAAATAAAGGTTAAATGAAGAAGAACATACAGGAAAAACATAAACAGAGGTATACTTTCTTGGAGGCCTGTAATCTGGTTAATTTGATTAATTAACCTACCAGGGTGTTTACAAACACTACAGGAACAAGACCATTCAAATCAAATCAAATCAAATGTATTTATATAGCCTTTCTTATATCAGATGATATATCAAAGTGCTGTACAGAAGCCCAGTCTAAAACCCCAAACAGCAAGCAATGCAGCACTGTGGCTAGGAAAAACTCCCTAGAAAGGCCAAAACCTAGGAAGAAACCTAGAGAGGAACCAGGCTATGAGGGGTGGCCAGTCCTCTTCTGGCTGTTCCGGGTGGAAATTATAACAGAACATGGCCAAGATGTTCAAATGTTCATAAATGACCAGCATGGTCCAATAATAATAATCACAGTGGATGTCGAGGGTGCAACAAGTCAGCACCTCAGGAGTAAAAGTCAGTTGGCTTTTCATAGCCGATCATTGAGAGTATCTATATCTTTCCGACAGACATCTTTCCGACAGATAAGATCTAAACCAGGCCAGAACTTGTCCGTGTAGACCAATTTGGGTTTCCAATCTCTCCAAAAGAATGTGGTGATCGATGGTATCAAAAGCAGCACTAAGGTCTAGGAGCACGAGGAAAGATGCAGAGCCTCGGTCTAACGCCATTAAAAGGTAATTTATCACCTTCAAAAGTGCAGTCTCAGTGCTATGATGAGGTCTAAAACCAGACTAAAGCATTTCGTATACATTGTTCGTCTTCAGGAAGGCAGTGAATTGCTGCGCAACAGCTTTTTCAAAAAATGTTGAGAGGAATGGAAGATTCGATAAAGGCCGCTAGTTTTTTATATTTTTGGGGTCAAGGTTTGGCTTTTTCAAGAGAGGCTTTATTACTGCCACTTTTAGTGAGTTTGGTACACATCCGGTGGATAGAGAGCCGTTTATTATGTTCAACATAGGAGGGCCAAGCACAGGAAGCAGTTCATGTATCATGTATCAATCCCATTTATACTAATACTGTTGAACTTTGTTCTAAAGCTGTATCCGTACCCTTTGATCACAATATAGTGGCTATATCCAGGAAAGCCAAAATTCCAACAGATGGACCTAAAATAGTGTATTAGAGATCATGCAAAAGATTTTGCTGTGACTCTTATGTGGATGATTTTAAAAATATTTGTTGGTCTGATGTCATTAATGAGGAGCATCCAGACGCTGCACCACATGAATTCATGAAATTGCTTCTTCCAATTATTGATAAACATTCACCTGTTAAGAAACTGACTGTAAGTCTCCATTGATTGATGAGGAATTTAAAAACTGTACGGTTGAAAGAGATGGGGCAAAAGGAGTGGCTAATAAGTCTAGCTGCATATCTGACTGGCTTACTTACTGTAAATTGAGAAATGATGTCACTAAACTCAACACAAAGAAGACGAAACTGTACTATGAAGCCAATATCAATGATATAAAGAACGATTGAAGAAAACGTTGTAGTACTTTCAATGAAGTTTAAAAATTCAACTCCATCTTTCATCAAATCAGATGGCTTATTCATCACAAAACCATTTGATGTTGCCAATTATTTGAATGATTAATTCATTGTCTAAGTGGACAAACTTAGGCAGGAAATGCCAACAACGAAGAGTGAGCCATCGTATTAATGCAACAAAAAAATAAACTGTGGGAGAGGTGGAAAATGTTTTGTTATTGATCGGTAATGACAAACCTCCTGGCATTGACAACTTAGATGGAAAGCTACTGAAGATGGCAGCTGACTCTATAAGCCACTCCTATCTGTCATATCTTTAATCTGAGCCTAGAGAAAAGTATTTGTCCTCAGGCCTGGAGGGAAGACAAAGTAATTCCGCTACCCAACAGTGGTAAAACGGCCTTTACTGAATTTTACAGCAGACCTATCAGCTTGCTGCCAGCTCTTAGCAAACTGATGAATAAAATGGTGTTTGCCAAATACAATGCTATTTCTCTGTAAACAAATGAACAACAGACTTTCAGCATGCTTATAGATAAGGGCACTCAACCTGTACTGCACTGACAGAAATTACTGTTGATTGTTTGAAAGAAATTGATAATAATAAGATTGTGGGAGCTGTACTGTTAGATTTCAGTACAGCCTTTGATATTATTGACCGTAACCTGTTGTTAAAACAATTCTGTGTTATGGCTTTTCATCCTCTGCCATATTGTGGATTCAGAGCTGTCTATCTAATATAACTCAAAGGGTTTTCTTAAATGGAAGCTTCTCTAATGTCAAACATGTAAAGTGTGGTGTACCGCAGGGCAGCCCTCTAGGCTCTCTACTCTTCTCTATTTTTAACAATTACCTGCCACTGGCATTAAACAAAGCATATGTGTTCATGTATGCTGATGATTCATCCATATAAGCATCATCAACCCCAGCTATTGAAGTCTCTGAAACCCTTAACAAAAAGTTGCAGTCTGTTCTGGAATGGGTGGCCAGTAATAAACTGGTCCTGAACATCTCTAAAACTAAGAGCATTTTATTTGGTTAAAATCATTCCCTAAGTTCTAGCTGAATCTGGTAATGAATGGTGTGGCTGTTGAACAAGTTGAGGAGACAACAGTTCTTAGATTGTAAACTGTCATGGTCAGAACATATAGATTCAATGGTTGTAAAGAAGGGGACAGGTCTGTCCATAATAAAGAGATGCTCTGCTTTTTTGACACCACACTCCAAAAAGCAAGTTCTGCAGGCTCTAGTTGTATCTTAACTTGATTATTGTCCAGTCGTGTGGACGAGTGCTGCAAGGAAAGACCTAGTTAAGCTGCAGCTGGCCCTGAACAGAGCGGCACGTCTTGCTCGTCCTTGTAATCAGAGGGCTGCTATAAATACTATGCCAGCCAGTCTCTCTTAGTTAAGAGTTGAGTAGAGACTGACTGCATCACTTCTTCTTGTTATAAGGAAAATGAATGTGTTTGAAATCCCACATGTTTTTCACAGTCAACTTACACACAGCTCTGACACACACACTTACCCCACCAGACATGCTACCAGGGATCTTTGCACAGTCCCCAAATCCAGGACAAATTCAAGAAAGCGTACAGTATTATACAGAGCCATTATTACATAGAAATACCTTGCGTCTCATATTGCTCAAATAAACAGCAAACTTGGTTTCAAAAAACAGATAAAGCAACACCTCACGGCACAGCACCTCTCTCCTATTTGACCTAGATAGTGTGTATATGTACTGATATATAGGAAACGTGCCTTTGTAAAAAACAATGTGTTTGATGTAGTTCTGTCCTTGAGCTTTTGTCTATTAATGTTCTGTATTATGTCATGTTTCATGTTTTGTGGAAGAGTAGATGCTGCTTTTACAACAGCAAATGGTGATCCTAATGAAATAACAAAATACCCTGTTAGAGACTCCACCTGAGGGGAACCATAGACAATCCAAGGAGCTATCACCTGCCTGGGGGTAGTCTATTCCACGTGACTTACAGTAAGAGAGAGGAAAATGGGAGACCCAGAGAAATGGCTTGAAACTTACAGTATATTGCTAGTGAGAGTAATCGATAAAATAAGCTCGTGGTCAACTCTTGCAGAGGAGCGATGATGATGATTATGATGATGATGATGATTATGATGATGACAGTAATTGTCTTTAGGTGCCTGATGGGTAAAATCTGTTCTGTGCTGTTGTGTGTGTGTGTGTGTGTGTGTGTGTTGGTGGAGCCGAGGAGCTACACTATAGATATGAAAGTATGTGGAAACCCTTTCAAATGAGTGGATTCGGCTGTTTCAACCACACCCGTCGCTGACAGGTGTATCAAATCGAGTACACTGCCGTGTGATCTCCATAGACAAACATTGGCAGTATATTGAACTTTTCTGAAGAGCTCAGTGACTTTCCACTTGGCACCGTCATAGGATGACACCTTTCCAGCATGTCAGTTCGTCTAATTTCTGTCCTGCTGGAGCTGCCCTGGTGGAGCTGTCCTGGTGGAGCTGCCCTGGTGGAGCTGCCCTGGTGGAGCTGCCCTGCTGGAGCTGCCCTGGTGGAGCTGTCCTGGTGCAGCTGCCCTGGTGGAGCTGTCCTGGTGGAGCTGTCCTGGTGGAGCTGCCCTGGTGGAGCTGCCCTGGTGGAGCTGCCCTGGTCAAATGTAAGTGTTGTTATTGTGAAGTGGAAAACTCTAGGAGCAACGTCGGCTCAGCCAGAAAGTGATCAACGACGTAAGATCACAGAACTCGACTGCTGAGTGGTAAAGTGCGTAGCGTGTTAAAATCTGTCCTCGGCTGCAACACTCACTACCGAGTTTCAAACTGTCTCTGGAAGCAACACTCACTACCGAGTTTCAAACTGTCTCTGGAAGCAACACTCACTACCGAGTTTCACACTGTCTCTGGAAGCAACACTCACTAGCGAGTTTCACACTGTCTCTGGAAGCAACACTCACTAGCGAGTTTCACACTGTCTCTGGAAGCAACACTCACTACCGAGTTTCACACTGTCTCTGGAAGCAACACTCACTACCGAGTTTCACACTGTCTCTGGAAGCAACACTCACTACCGAGTTTCACACTGTCTCTGGAAGCAACACTCACTACCGAGTTTCACACTGTCTCTGGAAGCAACACTCACTACCGAGTTTCACACTGTCTCTGGAAGCAACACTCACTACCGAGTTTCACACTGTCTCTGGAAGCAACACTCACTACCGAGTTTCAAACTGTCTCTGGAAGCAACACTCACTACCGAGTTTCACACTGTCTCTGGAAGCAACACTCACTACCGAGTTTCAAACTGTCTCTGGAAGCAACACTCACTACCGAGTTTCAAACTGTCTCTGGAAGCAACACTCACTACCGAGTTTCACACTGTCTCTGGAAGCAACACTCACTACCGAGTTTCACACTGTCTCTGGAAGCAACACTCACTACCGAGTTACAAACTGTCTCTGGAAGCAACACTCACTACCGAGTTTCAAACGGTCTCTGGAAGCAACACTCACTACCGAGTTTCACACTGTCTCTGGAAGCAACACTCACTACCGAGTTTCACACTGTCTCTGGAAGCAACACTCA
Source organism: Oncorhynchus mykiss (assembly GCF_057628025.1). Classification (NCBI taxonomy): domain Eukaryota; kingdom Metazoa; phylum Chordata; class Actinopteri; order Salmoniformes; family Salmonidae; genus Oncorhynchus; species Oncorhynchus mykiss. The sequence continues at coordinate 10,560,071 of NC_143040.1, read as the reverse complement.
CTACCGAGTTACAAACTGTCTCTGGAAGCAACACTCACTACTGAGTTTCACACTGTCTCTGGAAGCAACACTCACTACCGAGTTTCACACTGTCTCTGGAAGCAACACTCACTACCGAGTTTCACACTGTCTCTGGAAGCAACACTCACTACCGAGTTTCACACTGTCTCTGGAAGCAACACTCACTACCGAGTTACAAACTGTCTCTGGAAGCAACACTCACTACCGAGTTACAAACTGTCTCTGGAAGCAACACTCACTACCGAGTTTCACACTGTCTCTGGAAGCAACACTCACTACCGAGTTTCAAACTGTCTCTGGAAGCAACACTCACTACCGAGTTACACACTGTCTCTGGAAGCAACACTCACTACCGAGTTTCACACTGTCTCTGGAATTAACACTCACTACCGAGTTTCAAACTGTCTCTGGAAGCAACACTCACTACCGAGTTTCACACTGTCTCTGGAAGCAACACTCACTACCGAGTTTCAAACTGTCTCTGGAAGCAACACTCACTACCGAGTTTCACACTGTCTCTGGAAGCAACACTCACTACCGAGTTTCACACTGTCTCTGGAAGCAACACTCACTACCGAGTTACAAACTGTCTCTGGAAGCAACACTCACTACTGAGTTTCACACTGTCTCTGGAAGCAACACTCACTACCGAGTTTCACACTGTCTCTGGAAGCAACACTCACTACCGAGTTTCACACTATCTCTGGAAGCAACACTCACTACCGAGTTTCACACTGTCTCTGGAAGCAACACTCACTACCGAGTTACAAACTGTCTCTGGAAGCAACACTCACTACCGAGTTTCACACTGTCTCTGGAAGCAACACTCACTACCGAGTTTCAAACTGTCTCTGGAAGCAACACTCACTACCGAGTTACACACTGTCTCTGGAAGCAACACTCACTACCGAGTTTCACACTGTCTCTGGAAGCAACACTCACTACCGAGTTTCACACTGTCTCTGGAAGCAACACTCACTACCGAGTTTCAAACTGTCTCTGGAAGCAACACTCACTACCGAGTTTCAAACTGTCTCTGGAAGCAACACTCACTACCGAGTTACAAACTGTCTCTGGAAGCAACACTCACTACCGAGTTTCACACTGTCTCTGGAAGCAACACTCACTACCGAGTTTCAAACTGTCTCTGGAAGCAACACTCACTACCGAGTTACACACTGTCTCTGGAAGCAACACTCACTACCGAGTTTCAAACTGTCTCTGGAAGCAACGTCAGCACAATAACTGTTTGTTGGGAACTTCTTGAAATGGGTTTCCATGGGCGAGCAGCCACACAAGCCTAAGACCACCATGCGCAATGGAAGCAAGTCCCCGCAGCAATGTTCCAACATCTAGTGGAAAGCCTTCCCAGGAGAGTGGAGACTGTTATAGCAGCAAAGGGTGGACCAACTCCATATTAATGCCCATGATTTTGGAATGAGATTTTTGACGACTTTTGGTCATGCAGTGTATGTGAGGGAAAGGAGAAGTTCAACAGACGGGAATCTGAAATCTGATCCAGTCCTCGAGGGGTTAAGTCCGCTCCGTAGGGAAGGTGGGCCTCGCCTCAGTGAACAGGTGTACGTGTGATACAGAACCTTCAGAATCTACTCCAGGAAGCTCTGAGTTTAACACACTCCCAGTCATTACACTGTAGTTGTCAATATTGACACATAAACAACACGCTCTGCCGTTAGTAAAATAGGACAGTATATCCTTCACTGCAAATGATCCCCAAGCCAGCTAAATGCTGCCATATCCTCTATTAAGTGCACTAGCTCCCATAGGGATTAGGTTAAAAGTAGTGCACTACATAGGGAATATGGTGCTGTATGGGACACAGGCTATGTACAGAACAGCAGCTGTGGAAGCCAGGGAAAGTAGAACCATCTGGTTTCAGTCACTATCTGAATATACACACGTATGTGCACTAAATGACTGCATGTTTACCAAGTATTCCAGGAGATACAATATGTCATATAACTGTTCATATAGACATACAGGTCATGACAATACATACCTGTGCATATATATATATACACACAGTACAGGTCGTGACAATACATACCTGTACATATATATATACACACAGTACAGGTCATGACAATACATACCTGTACATATATATATATATACACACAGTACAGGTTGTGACAATACATACCTGTACATATATATATATATATACACACAGTACAGGTCGTGACAATACATACCTGTACATATATACACCACCGTTCAAACGTTTGGGGTCACTTAGAAATCTCCATGTTTTTGAAAGAAAAGCACGTTTTTTTTTGGTCCATTAAAATAACACAAATTTGATTCAGAAATACAGTGTAGACATTTGTGATAACCTGTGATGAAGTGGATTATAAGTGAAACAAGTAAATAATATTATTAGTGAAATGTCTGTAAACAACTGTTGGAAAGATGACTTGTGTCATGCACAAAGTAGATGTCCTAACCGTCTTTCCAAAACTATAGTTGGTTACCAATACATTTGTGGAGTGGTTGAAAAACTAGTTTTAATGACTCCAACCTACGTGTATGTAACTTCCCACTTCAACTATATATATATGTATACGTGTGTGTGTGTGTGTGTGTGTGTGTGTGTGTGTGTGGGTGTTGTATATAGACAACAAGGCAAAGAAGCATCAGTCAAATAATGCATAACTATGAGGATATAGAAAGACCTTTAGGGCATTGGCATGTCTATCAGGAGTATTATCCAATCAGACAGTGACATATGGCCTAAGGTCCAGCCCCTGGCCTGTCAATTAAGAGTTTTATCCAATCAGACAGTGACATATGGCCTAAGGTCCAGCCCCTGGCCTGTCAATTAAGAGTTTTATCCAATCAGACAGTGACGCAATGCCAAGGTAAAGGCCTGTGTCTTCATAGATCACTGATACGTTTCATATTTCCATTTAGTCAATGGCTGTGCGATTTTTACCGCAATGAATTATGTATGCAGTCGTCTCTCTTGTCTCGCCACAGCATCGCTGTTTAAGATTCAGAGCATCATTGCGGGAAGTGTCTCGAGTTCATTTCTTACTTTTTATATTCAGTGGTAATGAAACGAAGGTCTCGCATTTACATTTTAGTCATTTAACAGACACACTTATCCAGAGTGACTTACGGGAACAATTTGGGTTAAGTGCCTTGCTCAAGGGCAATTCGGCATATTTTTCACCCATTTGGCTCTAGGATTTGAACGAGCAACCATTCGGTTAATGGCCCAATGGTCTGAACTGCTAGGCTTCCTGCCGCCCATATTCATACACTGTATTCTATTCTATTCTACTGTATCTTAGTCTATGCCGCTCTGACATTACTCATCCCATATGCATACACTGTGTTCTATTGTATTCTACTGTATGTTAGTCTATGCCGCTCTGACATTACTCATCCCATATTCATATACTGTATTCTATTATATTCTACTGTATCTTAGTCTATACAGCTCTGACATTACTCATGCATTTATTTATCTATACTTAATGCCTTTCCGTTACTTAGATTGTGTGTATTGGGTATATCTTGTGAAAATGTTAGATATTACTTGTTATACATTACTACACTGTCAGAGCTAGAAAGACAAACAATTATCTACAGCCGCAATACCATCTGTTAACACGTGTATGTGACCAATAACATCTGTTAACATGTGTATGTGACCAATAACATCTGTTAACACGTGTATGTGACCAATAACATCTGTTAACATGTGTATGTGACCAATAACATCTGTTAACACGTGTATGTGACCAATAACATCTGTTAACACGTGTATGTGACCAATAACATCTGTTAACATGTGTATGTGACCAATAACATCTGTTAACACGTGTATGTGACCAATAACATCTGTTAACACGTGTATGTGACCAATAACATCTGTTAACACGTGTATGTGACAAATAACATCTGTTAAAACGTGTATGTGACCAATAACATTTGTTAACATGTGTATGTGACCAATAACATCTGTTAACATGTGTATGTGACCAATAACATCTGTTAAAACATGTATGTGACCAATAACATCTGTTAACATGTGTATGTGACCAATAACATCTGTTAACATGTGTATGTGACCAATAACATCTGTTAAAACGTGTATGTGACCAATAACATCTGTTAACACGTGTATGTGACCAATAACATCTGTTAACATGTGTATGTGACCAATAACATCTGTTAAAACGTGTATGTGACCAATAACATCTGTTAACACGTGTAGGTGACCAATAACATCTGTTAACATGTGTATGTACCAATAACATCTGTTAACATGTGTATGTACCAATAACATCTGTTAACACGTGTATGTGACCAATAACATCTGTTAAAATGTGTATGTGACCAATAACATCTGTTAACACATGTATGTGACCAATAACATCTGTTAACATGTGTATGTACCAATAATATCTGTTAACATGTGTATGTGACCAATAACATCTGTTAACATGTGTATGTACCAATAACATCTGTTAACATGTGTATGTGACCAATAACATCTGTTAACATGTGTATGTACCAATAACATCTGTTAACATGTGTATGTTACCAATAATATCTGTTAACATGTGTATGTGACCAATAACATCTGTTAACATGTGTATGTGACCAATAATATCTGTTAACACGTGTATGTAACCAATAACATCTGTTAATCTGTTAACATGTGTATGTGACCAATAACATCTGTTAACACGTGTATGTGACCAATAACATCTGTTAACATGTGTATGTGACCAATAACATCTGTTAATCTGTTAACATGTGTATGTGACCAATAACATCTGTTAACATGTGTTTTTACCAATAACATCTGTTAACATGTGTATGTGACCAATACCATCTGTTAACACGTGTATGTGACCAATAACATCTGTTAACATGTGTATGTGACCAATAACATCTGTTAACATGTGTATGTGACCAATAACATCTGTTAACATGTGTATGTACCAATAACATCTGTTAACATGTGTATGTGACCAATAACATCTGTTAACATGTGTATGTGACCAATAACATCTGTTAACATGTGTATGTAACCAATAACATCTGTTAATCTGTTAACATGTGTATGTGACCAATAACATCTGTTAACACGTGTATGTGACCAATAACATCTGTTAACATGTGTATGTAACCAATAACATCTGTTAACATGTGTATGTGACCAATAACATCTGTTAACATGTGTATGTACCAATAACATCTGTTAACATGTGTATGTGACCAATAACATCTGTTAACATGTGTATGTGACCAATAACATCTGTTAACATGTGTATGTAACCAATAACATCTGTTAATCTGTTAACATGTGTATGTGACCAATAACATCTGTTAATCTGTTAACATGTGTATGTGACCAATAACATCTGTTAATCTGTTAACATGTGTATGTGACCAATAACATCTGTTAACACGTGTATGTGACCAATAACATCTGTTAACACGTGTATGTGACCAATAACATCTGTTAACATGTGTATGTAACCAATAACATCTGTTAACATGTGTATGTGACCAATAACATCTGTTAACACGTGTATGTAACCAGTAACATCTGTTAACATGTGTATGTAACCAATAACATCTGTTAAAACGTGTATGTGACCAATAACATCTGTTAACATGTGTATGTGACCAATAACATCTGTTAACATGTGTATGTAACCAATAACATCTGTTAACATGTGTATGTGACCAATAACATCTGTTAACATGTGTATGTGACCAATAACATCTGTTAACATGTGTATGTAACTAATAACATCTGTTAACACGTGTATGTGACCAATAACATCTGTTAATCTGTTAACACGTGTATGTGACCAATAACATCTGTTAATCTGTTAACATGTGTATGTAACCATTAACATCTGTTAACATTTGTATGTAACCAATAACATCTGTTAATCTGTTAACATGTGTATGTGACCAATAACATCTGTTAACATGTGTATGTGACCAATAACATCTGTTAATCTGTTAACATGTGAAATAGACCGTTGAACTTTGATTTGATTTATTGAGAAACACACACCTGTATTGACACACAACACACCCCAAACACACACCAATATAGACACACACACACCGAACACACACCTGTATTGACACACACACAAACCCCAAACACACACCTGTATAGACACACACACACCCCAAACACACACCTGTATAGACACACACACACACCGAACACACACCTGTATTAACACACACACACTCCAAACACACACCTGTATAGACACACACACACCGAACACACACCTGTATAGACTCACACACACACCCCAAACACACACCTGTATCGACACACACACACCCCAAACACACACCTGTATCGACACACACCCTGACCACAATAACCCTCCCTGACCACAGTACAGGTAGCTAGTTAGACATAATGGTGTCTGTCCCTGACCACAGTACAGGTGGCTAGTTAGACATAATGGTGTCTGTCCCTGACCACAGTACAGGTGGCTAGTTAGACATAATGGCGTCCCTCCCTGACCACAGTACAGGTGGCTAGTTAGACATAATGGTGTCCCTCCCTGACCACAGTACAGGTAGCTAGTTAGACATAATGGTGTCTGTCCCTGACCACAGTACAGGTAGCTAGTTAGACATAATGGTGTCCCTCCCTGACCACAGTACAGGTGGCTAGTTAGACATAATGGTGTCCCTCCCTGACCACAGTACAGGTAGCTAGTTAGACATAATGGTGTCCCTCCCTGACCACAGTACAGGTGGCTAGTTAGACATAATGGCGTCCCTCCCTGACCACAGTACAGGTGGCTAGTTAGACATAATGGTGTCCCTCCCTGACCACAGTACAGGTGGCTAGTTAGACATAATGGTGTCCCTCCCTGACCACAGTACAGGTGGCTAGTTAGACATAATGGTGTCCCTCCCTGACCACAGTACAGGTGGCTAGTTAGACATAATGGTGTCTGTCCCTGACCACAGTACAGGTAGCTAGTTAGACATAATGGTGTCCCTCCCTGACCACAGTACAGGTGGCTAGTTAGACATAATGGTGTCCCTCCCTGACCACAGTACAGGTAGCTAGTTAGACATAATGGTGTCCCTCCCTGACCACAGTACAGGTGGCTAGTTAGACATAATGGCGTCCCTCCCTGACCACAGTACAGGTGGCTAGTTAGACATAATGGTGTCCCTCCCTGACCACAGTACAGGTGGCTAGTTAGACATAATGGTGTCCCTCCCTGACCACAGTACAGGTGGCTAGTTAGACATAATGGTGTCTGTCCCTGACCACAGTACAGGTAGCTAGTTAGACATAATGGTGTCCCTCCCTGACCACAGTACAGGTAGCTAGTTAGACATAATGGTGTCCCTCCCTGACCACAGTACAGGTGGCTAGTTAGACATAATGGTGTCTGTCCCTGACCACAGTACAGGTGGCTAGTTAGACATAATGGTGTCTGTCCCAGGTCCTTAATAACCCTCCCTGACCACAGTACAGGTAGCTAGTTAGACATAATGGTGTCTGTCCCTGACCACAGTACAGGTAGCTAGTTAGACATAATGGTGTCCCTCCCTGACCACAGTACAGGTAGCTAGTTAGACATAATGGTGTCTGTCCCAGGTCCTTAATAACCCTCTCTGACCACAGTACAGGTAGTCAGTTAGACATAATGGTGTCTGTCCCAGGTCCTTAATAACCCTCCCTGACCACAGTACAGGTAGTCAGTTAGACATAATGGTGTCTTGTGTCCCAAATTACCCCGTATTCCCAATTTAGTGCTCTACTTTTGATGAGAGCACTATACAGTGCACTGTGTAGGGAATATGGTACTTTTTGGAACACAGACAGGCAGTGTGTTTAAAGCCTATTGATCGGACGGTGAGCCGGAGCGACCAAGTGCTGTAGCGCTGACCTAGTCTGCCTCCCGGTAATTCATTAAAACTTCACACACACACACACACACACACACACCACTGACAGCTGACAGATTGTCCCCTTGTTGACAAGAAAGCGGGAAAGAGGAGAAGGCTATGTTTCCCAAATGGCACACGTGCACCCTATTCCCTATATAGTGCACCCTATTCCCTATATAGTGCACCCTATTCCCTATATAGTGCACCCTATTCCATATATAGTGCACCCTATTCCCTATATAGTGCAGCCTATTCCCTATGTAGTGCACCCTATTCCCTATATAGTGCACCCTATTCCCTATATAGTGCACCCTATTCCCTATATAGTGCACCCTATTCCCTATTCATCTATTAATTTTATTGTCTTACAACTATCACTTGAATATCCTTGGTCCACAAGGTCCTGGTCTAAAGTAGTGCACTACATAGGGAATAGGGTTCTGGTCTAAAGTAGTGCACTACATAGGGAATAGGGTGCCATTTAGTATGGATAGAACCAGAGAGTGAAGTGCATTAGTCTAGCCTTGGTTTGTTGTCTTGTCAGCACTGCATGGAGGAGAGTGTGTGTGTGTGTGTGAGAGAGAGTGTGTGTGTGATTGAGAGTGTGTGTGTGTGTGAGAGTGTGTGTGCAAGTGAGAGTGTGTGTGTGTGTGTGTGTGAGAGTGTGCGTGTGAGTGTGTGTGTGTGTGTGTGTGTGTGTGTGTGTGTGTGTGTGTGTGTGTGTGTGTGTGTGTGTGTGTGTGTGTGTGTGTGTGTGTGTGTGTGTGTGTGTGTGTGTGTGTGAGAGAGAGAGAGTGTGTGTGTGTGAGTGAGAGTGTGTGTGTGCAGAGACAAGCCCTCTTAATAACAATCAACACCCCATCACATCCAACTCGACATCACATTCACTATGTCACTGAGATTTATTCATGGATGTGTGTGGGTTCCTTTTCTTTGCTGCTCCCAAACACTACATAGAATCCATCCTACCCCTCCCTCCCTCCCTCCCTCCCTCCCTCCCTCCCTCCCTCCCTCCCTCCCTCCCTCCCTCCCTCACTCACTCACTCCCTCCCTCCCTCCCTCCCTCCCTCCCTCCCTCCATGCAATCATCCATCCATCCACCCATCCCTTCCTTCCTTCCTATCTTCCTTCATTCCTTCATTTCTTTCTTTCTTTCTTTCTTTCTTTCTTTCCTTCCTTCCTTCCCAAATCTTCTTTCTACTCTCAAATATTCAGGTTAGGCATTAACTCTGAATGGTTAAGGTTAGGCATTAAGTCTCAACTCTTATTGTTGGTTATTAACTCTCAAATCTTATTGTTGGGCATGAACTCTCAAATCTTCAGGTTAGACATTAACTCTCAAATCTTAAGGCTAGACATTAACTCTGAATGGTTAAGGTTAGGCATTAACTCCCAATGGTTGAGGTTTGAGATAGGCTTTAAACAAAAACCTTTCTGTAACTGGAATCAAACAGGCAACCTTTGGAATCAGAGGCAGACACCCATCCACCATCCCTTTCCACAACACCCTTGACAAACCCAAACCTAATTGAAGCTCACTGTTGCCCCTAGTGGCCGGTTTCCACTTCGTCTCCCAACGTCCTCAGACGGGGATGGACATTGAGTACTGACTTGTATCACAGGTGACCTGGCTGGTGGCTGAAACAGAGTCTTCGCTAGACATTTTGTTTCAATACAGAATAGCAAGATACACACACCAACACAAACACAATCAAACCAACACACACATACACGCACGCACGCACACACACACACACACACACACACCATGGAGAGACTGTCCCACAGCTTTAGTTGGACAACACAAACCACAGCAGAAGTGGCAACAGAGCACACACACACGCACACGCACACACACACACACACACACGCACACGCACACACACACACACACACGCACACACACACACACACACACACACACACACACACACACACACACACACACACACACACACACACACACACACACACACACACACACACTACCTGCAGTACGGTAACAGTGTCTTATCCATGCTCCATGCAGTCTTTGGGGAGGTGTGGACCTAATGACTTCTAATATCAGCAAGCAGCCTCTCCTCGCTTGGTTGACACAGACAACCCAGCCTTAATTGACTGCCGTCGGTTCTAATGTTTTCAACGGTTACATCCCAAATGGAGCAATACATCCTTTACTGTCTTTGAGGGCCCTGGTCTAAAGTAGTGCACTGTAAACGGAATAGGGTGCCATTTGAGAGGCAGAGACATTTCTCCCCTCGACTCATTCCTTATAACAAAACCTCAACAACACAAAACACAAGCATACACACACACACACACACACACACACACACACACACTTCTCCAGCAAAACCACAACCGTCCAGTGTTCTCTGTAAGGGCATGGAATTTACGTTATCACTCCAGATTTTTGCTAGCCAGCAACAAATAAGGTGTCTCGTTAAAAACCACCGGTGCATCGATCTCAGTAACTTGATACATTGTTTTGCTGTGTTTCAATCCACCGCTTCCACCTGCAGAGCTACAGCTGTTTGTTAGACCAGGAGACGTCCCCAAAATCTGTCTTCTCACAAACACGCCTGTAGCATCCGAACGGTTTACCCTACTAACTAATATGACCCCACTGTAGAAAGGGGAGACTCCCACGATGTTCTGCTACACAGAAACAAATGAGGTCTCTTAAAACAACAGTATCTCAGAGCCTCACTGCAGAATCAGACGTTTCTCCGTGAACGTCACATTTCTATGGTTCAGCCGTTCATTCCAAATGGTTCAGCCGTTCATTCCAAATGGTTCCATCCGTTCATTCCAAATGGTTCAGCCGTTCATTCCAAATGGTTCAGCCGTTCATTCCAAATGGTTCAGCCGTTCATTCCAAATAGTTCAGCCGTTCATTCCAAATGGTTCAGCCGTTCATTCCAAATGGTTCAGCCGTTCATTCCAAATGGTTCAGCCGTTCATTCCAAATGGTTCAGCCGTTCACTCCAAATGGTTCAGCCGTTCATTCCAAATGGTTCAGTTAACTGTAAAAGTTTAATGAGGTTCAAACAAAACAATACACATACACACACACACACACACACACACACACACACACACACACACACACTGCAAGAGATCAATGACTTGCTATAATGCAGACCACGTAACAAAACACTATTGGATTGAATTGGTTGGGGACGGAGAGGGAGGGGTGTGTCTGTGTGTGTTGGTTTGGGAGAGAGGGGGATTGGTTTTCATCAGAACCTTTTAATTAATGGATGAAACAACGTCCTGAGATCAGGACCAGTCAGAAATGGGTTTTAATGTTAGATATTCCAACTTATTCAAATCACCCCCCCCCCCCCCCCCCTGTCAGACACACACACCTCCCCCTGTCAGACACACACACACACACACACACACCACCCCCTGTCAGACACACACACACATACACATTCCCGTTAGACACACACACACACACACACACACACACACACATCCCCCTGTCAGACGCCTTCAGCCCTCTGCTCTCAGACACGGAGGAGGAATCGTCGTGTTCATGGTCAATTAAACTGCCTACTTCTCCTGTTAAAAGCAGACCCCTGACGGTCTCTGATGGTCAACTACTCCAAGAAGAATATGACACACACACACGCAAACACACACTAATCCACCAACACACACACACCCAGCTAATGTAGAAGACACACTCTCTCTCTCTTTCTATGTCTCTGTCTCTCGGTCTCTCTCTATATATGTCTCTGTCCCTCTACCTATCTTTCCCCCTCTCTCTCTCTCTCTCTCTCTCTCTCTCTCTCTCTCTCTCTCTGTCTCTGTCTCTGTCTCTGTCTCTGTCTATCTCTCTCTCTCTCTCTCTCGCTCTCTCTCTCTCTCACCAATGTATGAGGAATACTAGTTAAAGCTCTGGGGAAGCCATAACATTAGACGAAGAAGGATAAGTTCCACTGGAGAGAATATGAGTACAGAGATTGTTCAAATACCAGGGGACTAGCTAGGGGATGGGGATGCTCTACTGTCTTGTGTGACAGGCAATCACTTCTTAACCAAACAGCGCTCGGGAAGGGAACCAAGAGCAATAGATGAGTTGAAGAGCTGTTTTTAGAATGGAGTTTAGGCTGGTTTTAAGATATGTCGATTTGTATGTAGAGATATACCGCTTAGCCAAACAACGCTAGGGAAGGGGAGCAAGTGCAATAGATGTAGTGATCTGTAGGTAGAGACATACCAACATGAATGACCTTATTATATATGGTGATCTGAATATAGAGACATACCAACATGAATGACCTTATTATATATGGTGATCTGAATATAGAGACATACCAACATGAATGACCTCATTATATATGGTGATCTGAATATAGAGACATACCAACATGAATGACCTCATTATATATGGTGATCTGAATATAGAGACATACCAACATGAATGACCTTATTAAATATGGTGATCTGAATATAGAGACATACCAACATGAATGACCTCATTATATATGGTGATCTGAATATAGAGACATACCAACATGAATTACCTTATTAAATATGGTGATCTGAATATAGAGACATACCAACATGAATTACCTTATTATATATGGTGATCTGAATATAGAGACATACCAACATGAATTACCTTATTATATATGGTGATCTGAATATAGAGACATACCAACATGAATGACCTTATTATATATGGTGATCTGAATATAGAGACATACCAACATGAATGACCTCATTATATATGGTGATCTGAATATAGAGACATACCAACATGAATTACCTTATTAAATATGGTGATCTGAATATAGAGACATACCAACATGAATTACCTTATTATATATGGTGATCTGAATATAGAGACATACCAACATGAATTACCTTATTATATATGGTGATCTGAATATAGAGACATACCAACATGAATGACCTTATTATATATGGTGATCTGAATATAGAGACATACCAACATGAATGACCTCATTATATATGGTGATCTGAATATAGAGACATACCAACATGAATGACATCTTTATATATGGTGATCTGAATATAGAGACATACCAACATGAATTACCTTATTAAATATGGTGATCTGAATATAGAGACATACCAACATGAATTACCTTATTAAATATGGTGATCTGAATATAGAGACATACCAACATGAATTACCTTATTATATATGGTGATCTGAATATAGAGACATACCAACATGAATTACCTTATTAAATATGGTGATCTGAATATAGAGACATACCAACATGAATGACCTTATTATATATGGTGATCTGAATATAGAGACATACCAACATGAATGACCTCATTATATATGGTGATCTGAATATAGAGACATACCAACATGAATTACCTTATTAAATATGGTGATCTGAATATAGAGACATACCAACATGAATTACCTTATTAAATATGGTGATCTGAATATAGAGACATACCAACATGAATTACCTTATTAAATATGGTGATCTGAATATAGAGACATACCAACATGAATTACCTTATTAAATATGGTGATCTGAATATAGAGACATACCAACATGAATTACCTTATTAAATATGGTGATCTGAATATAGAGACATACCAACATGAATTACCTTATTAAATATGGTGATCTGAATATAGAGACATACCAACATGAATTACCTTATTAAATATGGTGATCTGAATATAGAGACATACCAACATGAATTACCTTATTAAATATGGTGATGTGAATATAGAGACATACCAACATGAATTACCTTATTATATATGGTGATCTGAATATAGAGACATACCAACCATTCTCTACAGTACCATTCTATATAGTACTATTCTATATAGTACCATTCTATATAGTACCATTCTATATAGTACCATTCACTATAGTACCATTCTCTATAGTACCATTCTCTACTGTACCATTCTATATAGTACCATTCTTTATAGTACCATTCTCTACTGTACCATTCTATATAGTACCATTCTTTATTGTACCATTCTCTAGAGTACCATTCTATATAGTACCATTCTCTACTGTACCATTCTATATAGTACCATTCTTTATAGTACCATTCTCTACTGTACCATTCTATATAGTACCATTCTGTATAGTACCATTCTCTACTGTAACATTCTACATAGTACCATTCTTTATAGTACCATTTTCCACAGTACCATTCTCTATAATACAATTCTCTACAGTACCATTCTCTACTGTACCATTCTCTAATGTACCATTCTATATAGTACCATTCTTTATAGTACCATTCTCCACAGTACCATTCTCTATAGTACCATTCTCTACACTACCATCCCATATAGTACCATTCTCTACAGTACCATTCTATATAGTACCATTCTGTATTGCACCATTCACTATAATACCATTCTATATAGTACCATTATCTATAGTACCATTCTCTATAGTACCATTCTCTACAGTACAATTCTCTATAGTACCATTCTCTACAGTACCATTCTCTACAGTACCATTCTCTATAGTACCATTCTCTATAGTACCATTCTCTAAAGTACCATTCTATATAGTACCATTCTCTACAGTACCATTCTTTATAGTACCATTCTCTACAGTACCATTCTATATAGTATCATTCACCACAGAAACATTCACTATAGTACCATTCTCTACAGTACCATTCTCTACAGTATCATTATATATAGTACCATTCTCTAAAGTACCATTCACTATAGTACCATTCTCTACAGTACCAATCTCTACAGTACCATTCTATATAGTACCATTCTATATAGTACCATTCTCTATAGTACCATTCACTATAGTACCATTCTATATAGTATCATTCACCACAGAAACATTCACTATAGTACCATCCTCTACAGAAACATTCTCTACAGTACCATTCTATATAGTACCATTCTCTAAAGTACCATTCACTATAGTACCATTCTCTACAGTACCAATCTCTACAGTACCATTCTATATAGTACCATTCTATATAGTACCATTCTCTATAGTACCATTCTATATAGTACCATTCTATATGGTACCATTCTCTATAGTACCATTCTCTACAATACCATTCTATATAATACCATTCTATATAGTACCATTCTCTACAGTACCATTCTCTATAGTACCATTCTCTACAGTACCATTATATAGTATCATTATATATAGTATCATTATATATAGTACCATTCTCTACAGTACCATTCTATATAATACCATTCTATATAGTACCATTCTATATAGTACCATTCTCTACAGTACCATGCTATATAGTACCATTCACTATAGTACCATTCTATATAGTACCATTCTGTATTGCACCATTCTCTACAGTACCATTCTCTATAGCACCATTCTCTACAGTACCATTCTATATAGTACCATTCTCTACAGTACCATTCTCTATAGCACCATTCTCTACAGTACCATTCTATATAGTACCATTCTCTACAGTACCATTCACTATAGTACCATTCTATATAGTACCATTCTGTATTGCACCATTCACTATAGTACCATTCTATATAGTACCATTCTCTATAGTACCATTCTCTATAGTACCATTCTCTACAGTACCATTCTCTATAGTACCATTCTCTACAGTACCATTCTCTACAGTACCATTATCTATAGTACCAATCTCTATAGTACCATTCTCTACAGTACCATTCTCTACAGTACCATTCTATATAGTACCATTCTCTACAGTACCATTCTTTATAGTACCATTCTCTACAGTACCATTCTGTATAGTATCATTCACCACAGAAACATTCACTATAGTACCATTCTCTACAGTACCATTATATAGTATCATTATATATAGTATCATCCTCTACAGAAACATTCTCTACAGTACCATTCTATATTGTACCATTCTCTATAGTACCATTCACTATAGTACCATTCTCTACAGTACCATTCTCTATAGTACCATTCACTATAGTACCATTCTATATAGTACCATTCTCTACAGTACCATTCTCTACAGTACCATTATCTACAGTACCATTATATAGTATCATTATATATAGTATCATTATATATAGTACCATTCTATATAGTACCATTCTATATAGTACCATTCACTATAGTACCATTCTCTACAGTACCATTATATAGTATCATTATATATAGTACCATTCTATATAGTACCATTCTCTATAGTACCATTCTCTACAGTACCATTATATAGTATCATTATATATAGTATCATTATATATAGTATCATTATATATAGTACCATTCTCTATAGTACCATTCTCTACAGTACCATTCTCTATAGTACCATTCTCTGTAGTACCATTCTCTACACTACCATACCATATAGTACCATTCTCTATAGTACCATTCTCTACTCTACCATCGCATATAGTACCATTCTCTATAGTACCATTCTCTATAGTACCATTCTACACAGTACCATTCTCTACAGTACCATTCTATATAGTACCATTCTCTTCAGTACCATTCTCTATAGTACCATTCTCTATAGTACCATTCTCTATAGTACCATTCTCCACAGTACCATTCTCTATAGTACCATTCTATATAGTACCATTCTCTATAGTACCATTCTCTATAGTACCATTCTCTATAGTACCATTCTCCACAGTACCATTCTCTATAGTACCATTCTCTACAGAAACAGTCTTTACTGACCATTCTCTATAGTACCGTTCTCTATAGTACCATTATCTACAGTACCATCCCATATAGTACCATTCTCTATAGTACCATTCTCCACAGTACCATTCTCTATACTACCATTCTCCACAGTACCATTCTCTACAGTACCATCCCATATAGTACCATTCTCTATAGTACCATTCTCTATAGTACCATTCTCTATAGTACCATTCTCTATAGTACCATTCTCTACACTACCATCCCATATAGTACCATTCTCTATAGCACCATTCTCTTTAGTACCATTCTCTACAGTACCATTCTCTATAGTACCATTATCTACAGTACCATTCTCTATAGTACCATTCTCTACAGTACCATTATCTACAGTACCATTCTCTACAGTACCATTCTCTATAGTACCATTCTCTATAGTACCATTATCTACAGTACCATTATCTACAGTACCATTCTCTATTGTACCATTCTCTACAGTACCATTATCTACAGTACCATTCTCTATAGTACCATTCTCTATAGCACCATTATCTACAGTACCATTATCTATAGTACCATTCTCTATTGTACAATTATATATAGTACCATTCTATATAGTATCATTCTCTATAGTACCATTCTCTAGAGTGCCATTCTATATAGTACCATTCTCTATAGTACCATTCTGTTTAGTACCATCCTCTATAACACCATTCTCTATACTACCATTCTCTATAGCACCATTCTATATAGTACCATTCTATATAGCACCATTCTCTGTTGTACCATTCCCTACAGTCCCATGGACAGCTCCTCTCACTTAGGCTCTATAGTACTGAGCAGCATATTGTACCTATTCAGAACCATGGACAGCTCCTCTCACTACAGCCCTAATGTACTGAGCAGAATACGGTACCTCTTCAGAACCATGGACAGCTCCTCTCACTACAGCCCTAATGTACTGAGCAGAATAATGTACCTCTTCAGACCCATGGACAGCTCCTCTCACTACAGCCCTAATGTACTGAGCAGAATACTGTACCTATTCAGAACCATGGACAGCTCCTCTCACTACAGCCCTAATGTACTGAGCAGAATACTGTACCTCTTCAGACCCATGGACAGCTCCTCTCACTACAGCCCTAATGTACTGAGCAGAATACTGTACCTATTCAGAACCATGGACAGCTCCTCTCACTACAGCCCTAATGTACTGAGCAGAATAATGTACCTCTTCAGACCCATGGACAGCTCCTCTCACTACAGCCCTAATGTACTGAGCAGAATACTGTACCTATTCAGAACCATGGACAGCTCCTCTCACTACAGCCCTAATGTACTGAGCAGAATACTGTACCTCTTCAGACCCATGGACAGCTCCTCTCACTACAGCCCTAATGTACTGAGCAGAATACTGTACCTATTCAGAACCATGGACAGCTCCTCTCAGTACAGCGGCAGTTTAAGTGGTATGGTGTGCCCATATGCATTATGTCATTATTTGCAGTCTTTTCACAGTGCGTGTAGTACCTCACAGTCCTGTTGTGCTACACTGAAAGCTTCAGCTTTTTGGACAGCTCTGCTTCAGCACCATGCTGGCAAAACACATCGTCTTTCTGCTCTTTCTCAGACTCAGAGGGAAAACTACCTACTGCTAACCCTTCGTTATACAGTGCATAAAGACTACCGCTGACCATTTCACAATGCATCTACCATACAATACTGTTCATTACTCAACCCTAGAATAGGCCTACCATTGAACCTAAAATTGTTATTTTGCTCTTCCCGTAGGAGAACTCAATGAAGAACCTTTGTGGTTCCAGGTAGAACCCTTTTTGTTCCAGGTAGAACCCTAATGGGTTCCAGGTAGAATCCTACCCAAAAGAGTTCTACCTGGAACCAAAATGGGTTCTCCTATGGGGACGGTCGTAGAACCCTTTTGGAACCATTTTCTTGTCTTTTTCTAAGAGTGTAGAGAGCACTATTACTGCCATTCATTTCACCCCACATAACAAACTGGACAGAGGTACAGTACTCAACTATCATTACAACATTAACACAACATGTCATTCTCACTCGTTGTATACCAACATAGTCAACAGAGTCTAGTGTAATGCAGTCATCTATTTCACAATATTTTGTTATCATGCAATATGGAACCCTATGCTCGCGGTCCATTTCACAATAAGTCTACCATACAAAGCAATAATGTATGGGATTCAACTATATCATTACAACTCCATCATTGGCAAGGAATGTAGTTGTTAGAGGTAGCAAAGCAAGCAGTGAAGAGAGCTGTGCTACAGTCAATGAAAGTCATTTATTTCACATGAAGTCTACTGTCCAATATTGTGCTGCCCCTCTGCTCATCCAGACAACGGTACAGCCCCTTACAGTCTGCCCTGTAGAACAGAAGTCAGCTGCAGTGCAGTCTAACTGCTTTGAGGCGTTGCCACCTGTATCAATATTATGGTCTGCTCCGGGACACTATAAGTATATGTTCCTGTGCTGCTACCTCTGATAATGACATCATAATTGCTTTTTTTTTGTGTTCATTGCATTAAATATTAACGGTAGGCCACCGTTCTCTCATCAACGTCTCTGTCCCTTTCCCCGTCAAACCCGCCACCCGCAAAACCATCAGCCATCACCATCAACCCCGGTTATGACACCGTCCGTCAGAAAACTATGTCGGCATTTGTCATTTCAGAGCCGTTAAATTATACACGCTCTCATATTGAAACGATAATATCCGGGGTGACATGGCTTTTACTTAACCATGTCTCTGGGTAAAGAATGTGTCCGTCAGGCCTAATAGACACAGATCTAGGATCAGATCGTATCTTAACCATTATGAGAGGAGTATGTAAAAACTGGTCTGAGATCACAGATCTAGGATCAGATCGTATCATCACCATTATGAGTGGAATATGTAAAACTGGTCAGAAAGCAGCGTTTATGAGGAGACCTCAGCCTCAGTAAAGACACAGATCTAGGAATAGTTCCCTCCCACCAGGTTGCATCGTAACCAGTACGAGGGGAATATGTAAAACTGTTCTGAGAGCAGTGTTTATGGGGAGACGTAGAAATATCCTCTCTTATACAGAGTACCGCTAACAATCACTAGGGGGCGACCTTGGTCTCTAAATGTTGGGAAGATTCCTTCAGAAGGATTCTCTCTCTCACTCTCTCTCTCTCTCATCCCACTACTAGAGTGCCAGTCTGATTTTGTCACAGAGAATCAGAGAAGACAAGTATGGTAATTCATCCAGCAGTATCTCTAGCGTTTTGTCTGTGAGACTTGTTATGTTACAAAATCATCTAAACACCATATTGCTTAAATCCAGTCTACAATGGTCATGTCTGTTTTGTATTACGGTCCCGTAATTGCTGCGTGACTATCTATTAAATACGGAATCGGAAGCTTATGTTAATTACCCTCAACGACGTTTTGTCTGTTTGTATACTCCAATAAGTGGGTCAGGAAGGACGCTTAGATTTGCAGCCTTCCTCTCTTTCTGTTTATCCTTTTTTGTTCCTTTCTTTTCAAATCACTGCATAGACTGATGCTCCGTGCCAAATGGCACCTTACACCCTACGCAATGCACTCCTTTTGACCAGGGCTCGTGGTAGTGCACTATATAGGGAATACGGTGTCATTTGGGACGCAAGCACATAGCCTATTAAACCATATGGCTTACGAATCAAATAAGTAGGTTAGGGTGATGAAATGAGTTTCATTGCTAAGGTCGGAGAGAGTGGGCTAATGATGAAACAGTGAAGATAGCGGTACTAACATGCTAAAGGCTATTAGCATGACTTTGGCTATGCTACATTAAACGGAATATGAATTATGGGATGCTCCATTCAGACACCCTATTCTCTGGGTAGTGCACTATTTTTTGACTAGGGGCCTATATGGCTCTAGTTAAATGCAATGCACTATATATAGGGATTGTGGTGCCATTTGGGATACAAACTATATGCACGTCTGTCCTTGGTATGTCCTTTATAAACAAATGATCGTTGTGCCTAAAGAAGAAAGATTGCAATTAAAACATGTTGATCCTTTACTCCCATTTTACAGCTATTTTGTTTTTACAGCTTTACGTTAATTATATGTCTACTTCATTGTGTCTTTACCGCACCAACAGAACAGAATATTGATCCATACTATCATATTATTTACAACGATAGTTGTGCGGATAAAGGAATTTGGGAATGAATACAAACATGTTTATAACGGATTCCTTCCTCCCGTTTTAGTTTCGTTTTTATTATTTGTGTAGTATATTTGAACAAAACATAATCTTGATAGACATCATACATTAATCATGCTTATTGATAACTTGACAGGGGACGGGGTTAATTAAAAAGTTTCGGCAATCTTCAATCCCGTTTGTTTTGACCGCCAGAGGGCACGTGCGTCATGACGGCGGGTTGGAATTGGCAACATCCTCAAGCTTTGGTTCTAGGTTACTACATCAATAACCAATGGTCACGTATCATAAGAAAGAAGACAGCCTACTGACTACATCCTAGCTGCTGACTGCATCAATACTCAATAGCCTATGTTCACCAATCACAGATAGACCGATAGAGAATGCGAAAGCAAATGTTGTGTTGACCATTCAACATAACATGACGACCTGGGCATGAATGAGTCAGTGTGAGTCACGGACTAGTATAGGCTACATCATCATTATCGATAGCCTATATGGATAGTGTGTTCGTGTGTGCGTGCTTAATTGCACTCGAGTGTTTGCTTGACAGTACGGAAGGAAAATCATTAGAGATTTGCGTCACTGGAATAGAGCGCTATATTACCTGTGGTCACGGACTGTTTTGGTCTATACCACACACACACACACACACACACACACACAACTCTACTGAGGCTTTCATTTTAAACAGCAGCTATTGAAATAAAACACTCATTCCATCTTTCCCTACAGGGTTGTTGTTGCTTGCCTGGGCATAGTCTCTAGTCATTACCTTCGTGTTCATTCATCAAACTGAACCGAAGAAGAAAATAACACAACACATCACGATGATGAACAGGTGATTTCTACAATATTCACTTTCAAAATTCGCTGGCTGCGCTTTTAACTTAAAGCCATCATGTACCCGGAGCCTATGCTTCTTAAACGATGCTTTGTGCCAAGACGTTACCCGTCGACGGATTTGCAAATTCACATTCCACCCGTTGCCCACTAGTTGACTATTTCATTCACGGGATATGTGAAATATTTTATTTCTGTCCGGTGTGTCGGTTGACTGGGGCTTCATGCTCGTGTTTGCACGGGGCTGGGGCAGTGGCTCGAGCGCCACCACCGCTTGATGGCTCGTGTTGTTAGTAAAGAGAAGGGTCCGGGCAGGTCCGTGGGACTGTGCGCGCTGGCTGGCATTCCGGTGCCCCAATCAGGAGTAACCTCGTCGGGTATCTGCGGACACTATTGGCTGGTGGGAAAAGATGCTGTGCGCAAAACCAACCCCGCTCCCCCTCACTCGCTTTACAGGAGTGGAGCAGAGAGGATCATCCGCTTTCCTTGCTGCTCAGCCGCACTGATTATAGAGCGAGAGAGAAAAAGCGAGAGAGAAAGTTCAATTTGTCGTTTATTTACATGTTGGCAAACCGTGTTCAAGTTTAGGATTTTAGGCGAATGGTGCTTTCTGGAGTTATGCATTCTTGAAGGAACGTTTTGACATTTTTATGGCACTTGGTTGGGACTTGATACGTGTGAGAATTCCATCTGTGGGTGAGGATTGTATTAGGGTCTACACGTCTTGCCTCCCTCTGCCTGCTGAGATGTTGGCGCTTCGGCCAAAATTCACAAACCTGGACTGAATATATACATTGTTTTTGCTGAAAGAAGAGAGGATCAAATGGCCGTGATTCTCACGACTCAAATACAGGAATGCTTTCCGGTTGACACGACGACGCAAAGAGCGAAAGAAGGAATAGCTGATTTGGGTTTGGGTAGCAGCCGTAGTTTTATTTTCATTATTGCAGCTTTTGATTCTGCCTTATTCCTGCGAACCGAAGCTGGGATGGGAAATGCTTTGTTCGAGTAAGAAATCGGAGTAATACCCACGACATATATCCAAGTGCACTTGAGAGAGGAAGAGTGAGAGGAGTGGAAATGATTTTATTATTCCCGCTCCTTCTCTCGGTCTTGCTGGATGGAGCCGTGTGCCAGCTGCGCTTCTCTCTTCCGGAGGAGCAGGAACACGGGACCGTCATTGGGAATATCGCGGAGGATTTGGGGTTGGACATCACCAAACTTTTCGCCCGCCGCTTCCAGACTGTGCCCAGCTCGCGGAACCCTTACTTGGATGTGAACCTGGAGAACGGGAATCTTTATGTTAAGGAGAAAATAGACCGGGAGGAGATATGCAGGCAGACAGTACCGTGCAACCTGCACCTCGAGGTGTTTCTGGAGAACCCGCTCGAGCTTTTCCGCGTGGAGATCGAGGTGATGGATATCAACGACAACCCCCCCACTTTCCCTGAGACAGACATCACTGTGGAGATAACGGAAAGTGCCACCCCAGGTACCCGGTTCCCGGTGGAGAATGCTTTCGACCCGGACGTCGGGACTAACGCGCTCAGCACCTACGCCATAACGAACAATAACTATTTTTACCTGGATGTTCAGACACAGAGCGACGGGAACAAGTTTGCGGAGTTAGTGCTGGAAAAACCGTTAGACCGGGAGCAGCAGGCAGTGCATCGGTACGTGCTCACGGCAGTAGACGGAGGCGTGCCACAACGAACGGGCACCGCGCTCCTGGTCGTCAAAGTCCTGGATTCCAACGATAACGCACCCATCTTCGACCAGTCGGTGTACACTGTGAGCCTACGGGAGAATTCACCAGTGGGCACTCTGGTTATTCAGCTGAACGCCACTGATATAGATGAAGGGCAGAACGGAGAGATAGTGTATTCATTCAGTAACCACAACCCGGCGCGGGTAAAGGATCTGTTTAAAATCGATGCCAGGACGGGGAGAATAGAGGTGGCTGGGGAAGTGGACTATGAGGAGAGTAGTACACACCAGATATATGTCCAGGCTAAAGACCTGGGAGCAAACGCCGTGCCCGCGCACTGCAAAGTCATGGTCAAACTGGTCGACGTTAACGACAACACACCGGAGATCAGTTTCAGCACGGTGACCGAGTCTGTGAGCGAGCAGGACGCCCCGGGCACCGTCATAGCCCTCTTCAGCGTCACCGACCGGGACTCGGGAGACAACGGGCTGGTAAGCTGCGAGATTTTGGGTGACGTTCCTTTCAAACTCAAATCTTCATTTAAAAACTACTACACCATAGTAACGGATGGAATATTAGACAGAGAAAACACAGACTCGTACACAATCACCGTTGTAGCCAAAGACCAGGGGCTCCCCTCCCTCGCCACGAGCAAATCCATCAAGGTACATGTTTCCGACGAGAACGATAATGCACCCCGCTTCACGCAGCCAGTTTACGATGTGTATGTGACGGAGAATAATGTACCAGGTGCTTTTATTCACGCGGTGAGCGCCGTGGACCCTGACGTTGGTCCGAACGCCCTCATTACCTACTCCATATTGGAGTGTGACATCCAGGGCATGTCCGTCGACACCTATGTGTCAATCAACCAGGACACTGGTTACCTTTATGCACTGCGTTCATTCGACTATGAACAGTTGAAAGAGTTTAGCTTTATGGTGCAGGCCAAAGACTCCGGGAGCCCAGAGCTCTCCTCCAACAGCACCGTTAATGTCATTATTGTGGACCAGAATGACAACGCGCCGTCGGTGATAGCCCCTATCGGTAAGAACGGCACCGCCAAAGAACACCTGCCACGCACCGCCGAGCCGGGCTACCTGGTCACGCGTATTGTCGCCATGGACGCAGATGATGGCGAGAACGCACGGCTCTCCTACAGCATTCTGCGTGGCAACGAGATGGGCATGTTCCGCATGGATTGGCGGACGGGGGAGCTGCGCACAGCCCGCCGCGTCTTCACCAAGCGCGACCCACAGGGCTCCTACGACCTGCTGATTGAGGTGAGGGACCACGGCCAGCCGCCACTCTCCTCCTCGGCTAGCGTGAGTGTGATCCTGGTGGATAGTGTGATAGATGGACGGAGTGGAGACCGAGGAGGATCTTCCTCCAAGTCCAAAGAGACCTCTCTGGATCTCACCCTCATCCTCATCATCGCCTTGGGTGCCGTCTCCTTCATCTTCCTCCTGGCTATGATCGTGCTGGCTGTGCGCTGCCAGAAAGACAAGAAGCTGGACCTGTACACGTGCCTCATGGCGGGGGAGTGTTGCCTGTGCTGCAGCCCGTGTTGCTCGCGCCAGGCGCACGGCAGGAAACAGAAGAAACTCAGCAAGTCGGACATCATGCTG
The DNA here is from genome assembly GCF_057628025.1 of Oncorhynchus mykiss. Classification (NCBI taxonomy): domain Eukaryota; kingdom Metazoa; phylum Chordata; class Actinopteri; order Salmoniformes; family Salmonidae; genus Oncorhynchus; species Oncorhynchus mykiss. The sequence continues at coordinate 10,535,095 of NC_143040.1, read as the reverse complement.
GTCCAGAGTACCAACGTCTCCACCGGTGTGGGCGCTGTGGGCCAGGTGCCTGTGGAGGAGTCTGGTGTCAGCGGCGTCGGGATGGGAGGTGGGTTTGGTTCCCATCATCAGAACCAGAACTCCTACTGCTACCAGGTGTGTCTGACACCGGAGAGCGCTAAAACGGACCTGATGTTCCTCAAACCATGCAGCCCCTCGCGCAGCACCGACACGGACCACACCAACCCCTGCGGGGCCATAGTGGCCGGGTACAGCGACCAGCAACCGGACATCTTATCGAACGGGAGCATCCTCTCCAATGAGGTAAGGCTTGGTTTCTATTAGCATTGGTGCGTGTGTGAGTGTCTGTAATTGAAATGCACGCTGTGCATTAGACTATTGGGACAAAGAAAGATTGTTTGTGTATCTCTGTGTTTTACTCCTTTTATCTCTAATACATGGGTCATGTGAACATTTATTTAGGGGAAACAAAGTGCATAACTTTGTTAGGATTTCACATAATGAATAGTATTTAATTAAAGTGTGTGTTGAGCCAGAGAATATTGATTTGATTGAACAACACAGCCAGGTGTGTTTTGGATTCCAGAGGACTTGAACTACGCTGTGATCCTCCACGCCATTTATGAAAGGACAATCAATACACCTTTCAGCGCGCCCCTGGCAGTCAGTCTATAATGCTTTAATGAGGCGGATTATACAATAACACGTCATATCATAAAGATGTTGTATTATTGGTCTACAGTGTTGAGGTCACTTGTCGAGGTTCAACCCCAATATATATATTTAACTGACTAATCCGGTGATAGGATAGATGGTACATCTGTCTACAGATGTATAGAGCACAGCCTACCAATAGAATCTGAAGGCACAGGTGCCTCTTCCATGTAGTCATTTTCTAGCTGCATGAAAACATACAAGACATGTCTCCTACTCAGAATTGATGACATTTATATTGAGTTTGGGCCAGGAGTGCCTCTCAGAGCAAATGAAGCCTACATGATGTCCCTCTTGTGTGCTTCCAAGGGGCTGGGGTGAGCTGCAGAGTCAGTGTGGTTATTATGTCGACTGTGGCTGGAGAGAGTACCAGCCAGTCAGCCAGTGAACCAGTCAGTCAGCCAGTGAACCAGTCAGTCAGCCAGTGAACCAGTCAGTCAGTCAGTGAAACAGTCAGTCAGTCAGTGAAACAGTCAGCCAGTCAGTGAAACAGTCAGCCAGTGAAACAGTCAGCCAGTGAAACAGTCAGCCAATGAACCAGTCAGTCACCCAGTGAACCAGTCAGTCAGTCAGTAAGTGAATCGGTCAGTCAGCCAGTGAACCTGTCACGCAGTGAACCAGCCAGTCAGTCATTGAACCAGTCAGTCAGTCAGTCAGTCATTGAAACAGTCAGTCAGTCAGTCAGTGAACCAGCCAGTCAGCCATTGGACCAGTCAGCCAGTCAGCCATTGGACCAGTCAGTCAGTCATTGAAACAGTCAGTCAGTCAGTCAGCCAGTCATTGAACCAGTCAGTCAGTCATTGAAACAGTCAGTCAGTCAGCCATTGAACCAGTCAGTCAGTCATTGAAACAGTCAGTCAGTCAGTCAGTCAGCCAGTCATTGAACCAGTCAGTCAGTCATTGAAACAGCCAGTCAGTCAGTCAGCCAGTCATTGAAACAGTCAGTCAGTCAGTAATTGAAACAGTCAGTCAGCCAGTCATTGAAACAGTCAGTCAGTCATTAAAACAGTCAGTCAGCCAGTCATTGAAACAGTCAGTCAGTAATTGAAACAGTCAGTCAGCCAGTCATTGAAATAGTCAGTCAGTCAGTCATTGAAACAGTCAGTCAGCCAGTCATTGAAACAGTCAGTCAGTCAGTCAGTCAGTGTGTGTTATGTATAAAAACAGAAGACATAATACATGCATACACCTTCTTATATCCATAATTAACTAGAATGATTTTCAATTTCTGCCGATGTGCATGACGATGTGCATGATGTGCATATTTAGGTGACTGTGTGGTTGAAAACTGAGACTGTATAGAGAGGACCAGCAAGTCAGTCAGCCAGCCAGTCAACCAATCAGCCAGCCAGTCAGTCAACCAGCCGGTGAACCAGTCAGTCAGTCAATGAACCAGTCAGTTAGTGAACCAGTCAGTCAGTGAACCAGTCAGTCAGCTAACCAGTCAACCAGCCAGTCAGCTACTCAGTCAACCAACCAGCCAGTCAGCCAGTTAGTCTGCCAGTCAGTCAGTGTTGAGTGAGAGAGCCAGTGAACCAGTCAGTCAGCTAACCAGTCAACCAACCAGCCAGTCAGCCAGTTAGTCTGCCAGTCAGTCAGTGTTGAGTGAGAGAGCCAGTGAACCAGTCAGTCAGCTAACCAGTCAACCAACCAGCCAGTCAGCCAGTTAGTCTGCCAGTCAGTCAGTGTTGAGTGAGAGAGCCAGTGAACCAGTCAGTCAGTCAGTCAGTCAATGAACCAGTCAGTTAGTGAACCAGTCAGTCAGTGTTGAGTGAGAGAGCCAGTGAACCAGCCAGTCAGTTACTCAGTCAACCAACCAGCCAGTCAGCCAGTTAGTCTGCCAGTCAGTCAGTGTTGAGTGAGAGAGCCAGTGAACCAGTCAGTCAGCTAACCAGTCAACCAACCAGCCAGTCAGCCAGTTAGTCTGCCAGTCAGTCAGTGTTGAGTGAGAGAGCCAGTGAACCAGTCAGTCAGCTACTCAGTCAACCAACCAGCCAGTCAGCCAGTTAGTCTGCCAGTCAGTCAGTGTTGAGTGAGAGAGCCAGTGAACCAGTCAGTCAGCTACTCAGTCAACCAACCAGCCAGTCAGCCAGTTAGTCTGCCAGTCAGTCAGTGTTGAGTGAGAGAGCCAGTGAACCAGTCAGTCAGCTAACCAGTCAACCAACCAGCCAGTCAGCCAGTTAGTCTGCCAGTCAGTCAGTGTTGAGTGAGAGAGCCAGTGAACCAGTCAGTCAGCTAACCAGTCAACCAACCAGCCAGTCAGCCAGTTAGTCTGCCAGTCAGTCAGTGTTGAGTGAGAGAGCCAGTGAACCAGTCAGTCAGCTAACCAGTCAACCAACCAGCCAGTCAGCCAGTTAGTCTGCCAGTCAGTCAGTGTTGAGTGAGAGAGCCAGTGAACCAGTCAGTCAGTCAGTCAGTCAATGAACCAGTCAGTTAGTGAACCAGTCAGTCAGTGTTGAGTGAGAGAGCCAGTGAACCAGCCAGTCAGTTACTCAGTCAACCAACCAGCCAGTCAGCCAGTTAGTCTGCCAGTCAGTCAGTGTTGAGTGAGAGAGCCAGTCAACCAGCCAGTCAGCTACTCAGTCAACCAACCAGCCAGTCAGCCAGTTAGTCTGCCAGTCAGTCAGTGTTGAGTGAGAGAGCCAGTCAACCAGCCAGTCAGCCAGTTAGTCTGCCAGTCAGTCAGTGTTGAGTGAGAGAGCCAGTGAACCAGTCAGTCAGCTACTCAGTCAACCAACCAGCCAGTCAGCCAGTTAGTCTGCCAGTCAGTCAGTGTTGAGTGAGAGAGCCAGTCAACCAGCCAGTCAGCCAGTTAGTCTGCCAGTCAGTCAGTGTTGAGTGAGAGAGCCAGTGAACCAGTCAGTCAGCTAACCAGTCAACCAACCAGCCAGTCAGCCAGTTAGTCTGCCAGTCAGTCAGTGTTGAGTGAGAGAGCCAGTCAACCAGCCAGTCAGCCAGTTAGTCTGCCAGTCAGTCAGTGTTGAGTGAGAGAGCCAGTGAACCAGTCAGTCAGCTAACCAGTCAACCAACCAGCCAGTCAGCCAGTTAGTCTGCCAGTCAGTCAGTGTTGAGTGAGAGAGCCAGTCAACCAGCCAGTCAGCCAGTTAGTCTGCCAGTCAGTCAGTGTTGAGTGAGAGAGCCAGTGAACCAGTCAGTCAGCTAACCAGTCAACCAACCAGCCAGTCAGCCAGTTAGTCTGCCAGTCAGTCAGTGTTGAGTGAGAGAGCCAGTCAACCAGCCAGTCAGCCAGTTAGTCTGCCAGTCAGTCAGTGTTGAGTGAGAGAGCCAGTGAACCAGTCAGTCAGCTAACCAGTCAACCAACCAGCCAGTCAGCCAGTTAGTCTGCCAGTCAGTCAGTGTTGAGTGAGAGAGCCAGTGAACCAGTCAGTCAGCTAACCAGTCAACCAACCAGCCAGTCAGCCAGTTAGTCTACCAGTCAGTCAGTGTTGAGTGAGAGAGCCAGTGAACCAGTCAGTCAGCTACTCGGTCAACCAACCAGCCAGTCAGCCAGTTAGTCTGCCAGTCAGTCAGTGTTGAGTGAGCGAGCCAGTGAACCAGTCAGTCAGCTACTCAGTCAACCAACCAGCCAGTCAGCCAGTTAGTCTGCCAGTCAGTCAGTGTTGAGTGAGAGAGCCAGTGAACCAGTCAGTCAGCTACTCAGTCAACCAACCAGCCAGTCAGCCAGTTAGTCTGCCAGTCAGTCAGTGTTGAGTGAGAGAGCCAGTCAACCAGCCAGTCAGCTACTCAGTCAACCAACCAGCCAGTCAGCCAGTTAGTCTGCCAGTCAGTCAGTGTTGAGTGAGAGAGCCAGTGAACCAGTCAGTCAGCTACTCAGTCAACCAACCAGCCAGTCAGCCAGTTAGTCTGCCAGTCAGTCAGTGTTGAGTGAGAGAGCCAGTGAACCAGTCAGTCAGCTACTCAGTCAACCAACCAGCCAGTCAGCCAGTTAGTCTGCCAGTCAGTCAGTGTTGAGTGAGAGAGCCAGTGAACCAGTCAGTCAGCTAACCAGTCAACCAACCAGCCAGTCAGCCAGTTAGTCTGCCAGTCAGTCAGTGTTGAGTGAGAGAGCCAGTGAACCAGTCAGTCAGCTACTCAGTCAACCAACCAGCCAGTCAGCCAGTTAGTCTGCCAGTCAGTCAGTGTTGAGTGAGAGAGCCAGTGAACCAGTCAGTCAGCTACTCAGTCAACCAACCAGCCAGTCAGCCAGTTAGTCTGCCAGTCAGTCAGTGTTGAGTGAGAGAGCCAGTGAACCAGTCAGTCAGCTAACCAGTCAACCAACCAGCCAGTCAGCCAGTTAGTCTGCCAGTCAGTCAGTGTTGAGTGAGAGAGCCAGTCAACCAGCCAGTCAGCCAGTTAGTGAACCAGTCAGTCAGTGTTGAGT